>NW_025766261.1:0-53060 GCF_003918875.1 Haliotis rubra
AAGAATCTTGACAGTGTTGTGGCTCTTGTAGTTTGACAGGTCATTGCCGGGCTGTAAAATTACCGGGTCTCTCCACAAAATTTCAAAACAGTCAATGATAACCCTACATTTTTTTTATAACAGTCTTTAATTACCTTGGGCATAAACTTAACAATTTCTTCTTTCTCTGGCCAGTGAACTAAGAAGCACAACTTCTTTGCTGGGGAGGCAGGGCGCTGTTCGTGAGATGGCTCACATGTTGTTTGGAAACTCCAAATCTGTGAGGCCAGGTCCTGATTGACTAATCCCAGTAAAGTAGCTTCATCAACACAAGCATCATGACACTGGCAGGACTGAGCTGCATTGATGATGTGGGTAGCACAGAAGCACACAACTGAACCAGCCACAGAAACATTGCATGGTTTTTTAAGCCAGTGTAAAAAACAGTTCTTGCATCCCTCTTGTCACCTGCAAGAAATGAATCGCTAAACTTATTCTTTTCAAGTTTTTGTCTTGTCTCTCTCAACTCCTTCTGTAAAGTTTCCACTTCTTGAAGCAGCTGTTTGTTCTCCGCTTTTAGTGTCAGGATCTTCTGAAGACACGGGTCATGGATATCTGCTGAGAGAAAATTATTTGAAGTGAAAATACTGTTGAAGTTACATACCATTGGTGGTGGGAGTGTTAGGCTCAAATAATATTTTGCAGCTGTCTACCATAACTGTGTATCTGGAAGGGTTTGTAACCACCCTGTAGCATAGATCAAAGCTACTTTTGTATGTGTTTTTATAAGAAGGAATAGTTGTAATGAAATGGAAATTCAATGCCATTTAGAGATTCTTTAAACTGTAGAGGCATGTGTTGTTGTAGTTGACAAGGAAGGTTTGGAGTAGTGTTTATTTAACATTTCGACTGGCAGGTGAGGCAGATTAGTGACCTTTCCTGATTATGGCATGGACTGAGTGACAATATGTAACTAAGCAAACAGGATGTGATGGATTATTTTTCTGCATTGTATTGTTTGAAAATGTGTGGAAGTGAATAAAACAAACATGCCTCCTTACAAGTTTGTGTTTTGTGTTTGTTGTTGGTTTGCATAAAGAAATGCAAAACAAACATGAGTTTTGCATTACATCCTGCTTGAAAAACTACGATTATCGGGTTAAAGTGAGGTATGAAGTCTGGATTTGAATATGGTACTTTCCACAAATGATTTAACAAAATAAAGGTTGTGTTCTTGTCTCATTATACATCCCAAACTACTCACTTACATAATTCAGAATGCTTAGTTATAGCATACATATTAGCTATTGTAATTATATTGTCTTTTCCTGGAATACCTTTGTTTGGTGAGAGTTCATTTTCTTTCCTCCTCTACTGGAAGCTGCTCTTGTTAAGTGACATTTCCATGAGAATGGAAGCAACATCTTCTTTTAGCGAAGGTCCATTTCCTTTTCCCCTTTTCATCAACCCGCCTTTGAGCCCTTAGAAATCTTTGCTTTTTTGCTTCAGGGGTGGCCAGTGATGTGGACTGATATCCCATATTAAGATGTGGGACAAAGTCAGGATCATTCTTGTCAGAGCTTGCAGATCCTATGTACAATAAACAATGCAAAATATGATACATACTTTAATAAATAATGATCTGATATTTAAAAGAGTTATGGTATTTTGAATTGCTCAGTTATCTGTGGAATTTGAGGCATTTAAAAACATAGTTATTTTTGCTTCAAATTAAAGTGAATAAATTTCATCATTTCTACATATTTGACATATTAATACTGCAATTTACTTGGTAAACAGTTTAACGAGGACTTTAATTACAAACATGTGTAGCTTGTGACAGTTTTGGTGATCGAAAACAGGACAATTATAAGTGATATATTTAGTTGTTCAGGTAATCACCGTGGAACTTCTTAAAAGTGTAGATATAGTTTTAGTATTAATCATACCTGAAATGAAGTGATCCCATCTGCGATCTCCATTGTGCTCAGGGGTCCAGCCTTTCCGATTGATTGCCTGTAGCCACTTCTGTCGTCTGCAAGTTTCAGTCGGTACGCGATGAAATTTCACGCCTGAACCTTTCTTGAAACGATTCGCGCAGCCCACTACCACACAAGAAATGACCATCTTATCAAGACACTGAGTGTCAAGCCAAAAAAACAGACCGGGAAGAGTTATTAAGTATGTAAAGTCGACGATCAAATGAGTGCAGCTTGTGTGGTTCTCTCGTGTTTATGTTTACCTTCTGCCTACCGGAAGTACTCTGGCGCGTCACATGATCAAAACACTGACGTCACTGTGGACTCTCCTATACCGCAGACTTTCAACAGTGCTCGCTGGATCGTCTGGCCGGGAGTCGTGTTTTCACAGAGTGGAGCGGTAATGCAAGAATTTTCATATTGCGATATATTGCAAGATGTTGTTTTTTTAAACAAAGTGGGTACAATGTGTGAAGCTCATTTCTGGTGTCCCCGCCGTGATATTGCTTGAATATTGCTAAAAGCGGCGTAAAACCAAACTCATTCACTCAATTTTTAAACAAAAACTACTTATCATCGATATAATTGAGTTAATGCTTGATTTTTAAAAGCAAAACCACTACAAAATCAGTATGGTTGATTAACCATAATAAAAACTTTTAATCATGGCGAAATAAAATGTAAATAATATTTGGCACAAATTAAACTAGGAATAGAACAATTTAACATCAACACAGTGGTTATTTGATTGAACTAGTTCCTCCACTCTCAAAAAAAGCCTTGAGATTTTAGACAGCACCTTGACCTGGTCAGGACATATCAGAGATGACTGGTCATATTTCAGTAAATATGTATAACATTCAGATCCAAAACAGTGAAACACTTGATAAAAAAATTCAAACCGAACTTAACAATCCAATTTAATGTAATTTTCACCACGATCATTCCCATAAAGCGATTACCACAATTGCCACAATCATCAAGATTTCGAGTGTTACTAAGTTTTCTAATGCATGGCAAAATACCGGTTTTCTATCAATGTATCGCAATAATGCGTATCGTTTTCATGAGTGAACGGTAAATACCTGTAAACCGGTTTTATTGTGCAGCCCTAGTAAACAACAGGTGCTCCCGGTCACTCGCAAGAGAAACACATACATTGAAAAGAAACATTTGTTTTCATTTGATCTTCTCAGTAAAACACATATAACTTGTGTTAGCATTTGAGAAAAAACAACAGCAGCACATATCAATAAAGGTGTTCTGAAATCCCATTAATAATTCTTGGGAAAGTTGGCTACAAAGGAATATATTCTTATGTTACAGGCAACAGTAACTCACAACATGGAGGATGTAGATGGTTGTCACAGTTGGGGGGAATGGTGACAGTCTCCTGAGTCAGTGTAGAGGATGGTGACAGTCTCACTGTGTCTGGGGACAGAATGGTTACAGTCTCCCTGTGTCTGCAAACAGGATGGTTACAGTCTTACTGTGTCTGGAGGTAGAGGATGGTGACAGTCTCCCTGTGTCTGGGGACAGGATGGTTACAGTCTTACTGTGTCTGGAGGTAGAGGATGGTGACAGTCTCCCTGTGTCTGGGGGGGAGGATGGTGACAGTCTCCCTGAGTCTGGGGAGAGAGGACGGAGAGACAGTCTCCCTGTGTCTGGGGGGAGAGGATGGTGACAGTCTCCCTGTGTATGGAGGTAGAAGATGGTGATGGTCTCCCTGTGTCTGGGGGGAGAGGATGGTGACAGTCTCCTTGTGTCTGGGGGGAGAGGATGGTGACAGTCTCCCTGTGTCTGGGGAGAGAGGATGGTGACAGTCTCCTTGTGTCTGGGAGGAGGCTGGTGACAGTCTCCCTGAGTCTCTGGGGACAGGATGGTGACAGTCTCCCTGAGTCTCTGGGGACAGGATGGTGACAGTCTCCCTGAGTCTCAGTAGAAGATGGTGACAGTCTCCCTGTGTCTGGGGAGAGGATGGTGACAGTCTCCCTGTGTCTCAGGAGAGGA
Organism: Haliotis rubra; assembly: GCF_003918875.1. Taxonomy (NCBI): domain Eukaryota; kingdom Metazoa; phylum Mollusca; class Gastropoda; order Lepetellida; family Haliotidae; genus Haliotis; species Haliotis rubra. Next base: position 3,969 of record NW_025766261.1, read on the forward strand.
TGGTGACAGTCTCCCTGAGTCTCAGTAGAGGATGGTGACAGTCTCCCTGTGTCTGGGGAGAGGGTGGCAACAGTCTCCCTGTGTCTGGGGAGAGGATGGTGACAGTCTCCCTATGTCTGGGGAGAGGGTGGTGACAGTCTCCCTGTGTCTGGGAGAAAGGATGGTGACGGTCTTACTGGGTCTGGGGACAGGATGGTGACGGTCTTACTGTGTCTGGGAGAAAGGATGGTTACAGTCTTACTGTGTCTGGAGGTAGAGGATGGTGATGGTCTCCCTGTGTCTGGGTAGAGGGGATGGCGACAGTCTCCCTGTTTCTGGGGAGAGGGTGGCGACAGTCTCCCTGTGTCTGGGGAGAGGATGGTGACAGTCTCACTGTGTCTGGGGGAAAGGATGGTGACAGTCTCACTGTGTCTGGAGGGAGAGGATGGCGACAGTCTCCCTGTGTCTGGGGGAAAGGATGGTGACAGTCTCACTGTGTCTGGGGACAGGATGGTGACAGTCTCCCTGTTCCTGGAACTTGAAGAGAGGAAGGTGACAGTCTACCTGTTCCTGGAACTGGAAGAGAGAAAGGTGACAGTCTACCTGTTCCTGGAACTGGAAGAGAGGATGGTGACAGTCTCCCTGAGTCTCAGTAGAGGATGGTGACAGTCTCCCTGTTCCTGGAACTTGAAGAGAGGAAGGTGACAGTCTACCTGTTCCTGGAACTTGAAGAGAGAATGGTGACAGTCTCCCTGAGTCTCAGTAGAGGATGGTGACAGTCTCCCTGTGTCTGGGGAGAGGGTGGCAACAGTCTCCCTGTGTCTGGGGAGAGGATGGTGACAGTCTCCCTGTGTCTGGGGAGAGGGTGGTGACAGTCTCCCTGTGTCTGGGAGAAAGGATGGTGACGGTCTTACTGGGTCTGGGGACAGGATGGTGACGGTCTTACTGTGTCTGGGAGAAAGGATGGTTACAGTCTTACTGTGTCTGGAGGTAGAGGATGGTGACGGTCTCCCTGTGTCTGCGGGGAGAGAATGGTGACAGTCTCCTTGTGTCTGGAGGTAGAAGATGGTGATGGTCTCCCTGTGTCTGGGGAGAGAGGATGGTGACAGTCTCCCTATGTCTGGGTAGAGAGGATGGTGACAGTCTCCCTGTGTCTGGGGAGAGGGTGGCGACAGTCTTCCTGTGTCTGGGGAAAGGATGGTGACAGTCTCACTGTGTTTGGGGGGAGAGGATGGGGACAGTCTCCCTGTGTCTGGGGGAAAGGATGGTGACAGTCTCACTGTGTCTGGGGACAGGATGGTGACAGTCTCCCTGTTCCTGGAACTTGAAGAGAGGAAGGTGACAGTCTACCTGTTCCTGGAACTGGAAGAGAGGATGGTGACAGTCTACCTGTTCCTGGAACTGGAAGAGAGAATGGTGACAGTCTCCCTGAGTCTCAAGAGAGGATGGTGACAGTGTCCCTGTGTATGGGGAGAGGATGGTGACAGTCTCTCGTTCCTGGAACTTGAAGAGAGGAAGGTGACAGTCTACCTGTTCCTGGAACTGGAAGAGAGAAAGGTGACAGTCTACCTGTTCCTGGAACTGGAAGAGAGGATGGTGACAGTCTACCTGTTCCTGGAACTGGAAGAGAGAATGGTGACAGTCTCCCTGAGTCTCAAGAGAGGATGGTGACAGTGTCCCTGTGTATGGGGAGAGGATGGTGACAGTCTCTCGTTCCTGGAACTTGAAGAGAGGAAGGTGACAGTCTACCTATTCCTGGAACTTGAAGAGAGGGATGTGTCAGTCTACCTGTTCCTGGAACTGGAAGAGAGAATGGTGACAGTCTCCCTGAGTCTCAGTAGAGGATGGTGACAGTGTCCCTGTGTATGGGGAGAGGATGGTGACAGTCTCCCTGTTCCTGGAACTTGAAGAGAGGAAGGTGACAGTCTACCTGTTCCTGGAACTGGAAGAGAGGATGGTGACAGTCTCCCTGTGTCTCTGGGGAGAGGATGGTGACAGTCTCCCTGTTCCTGGAACTTGAAGAGAGGAAAGTGACAGTCTCCCTGTGTCTCTGGGGAGAGGATGGTGACAGGCTCCCTGTTCCTGGAACTGGAAGAGAGGATGGTGACAGTGTCCTTTTGTCTCTGAGGAGAGGATGGTGACATTCTCTGTGTCTGGGGAGAGTGAGGTGTGGGAAGATCACTGACAGGTAGGGCTGAGTGAACAATCTGTTTATCAGCCTTAATAAGGCAGTTTGTTCATTTTTGTCATGTGTTTTTTAATAATCTAAAAGAAGGCAGCACAATGATCCCAACCAACACTGTAACTAATTGAATTGAAATGTTTGTCATTTTACTCAATAGTTATGACAGGAAAAGAATCTGGCTTCTGTATATTTGGACAGGATCTGACCATGTGTAGCAGGTTCAAATCAGCCCTATAAAATTCTTTCTGGTGTGGCTTCATCTGAGGCGCCAGGTCACTCTGTCATGATGTGGGCATAACACTCTCTCAGGATTCAGTCACCTGGTCCAGGTCCCACTCTGGAATCATCTCTGTGGGACTGAATTGTGCCTCCTTCTCTAGCCTCCCAAGGCCTGCATTAAGTGTACACCTGGCTTCTCAAGAGGAAATGAACTTATTGACACATCTTTCATCACAAATAGAGTTGATAAATATATTTGGTTTTGCAAGTATGATGAATAACAAAGGGCACATCATTACCTGATGTTCAGATTTCTCAGGTATTTTAAGTTAAAGAAATTCAAACAGACCTTTGTACTGTACCATCCAAAATGAGAAGCATTATGTACAAGGTGTGGAAGCTTTTGGTGCTTTTGTATTCATACACTACAGCGACTTGTGGTGTTGTAATGAATGCATTGGTAATGAATTCTCATTTAAAATATGTTCAGTGAGTTGTCAGTTTACATTTAGCATGGAGGTTGAAAATTATTGCTAGTTTCATGTAGCCCAAACCTGTATTAAATCTTCATTGCAAATGAGGTGACCATATTCTTATGATTTGATATGTGTAGTGTCTACCAATTGTCTGAACTTACATCTAACCTTACTGCCATACACACCCTGGAATTTCAAATGAATACACTAAGAAAAATGTTGATAGAAAGAACCTGTAGGAAATGAGGTGTTTTATATTTGTTAGCTGCTTTCCCTGTATGCTGGTTAGTCAGAAGTACTGAATGACCAGTTGGTTGCTGAAGGACTGTGAACGTTATATTTGTTGGAACTGAACATGGTGCAAGCACCACTGTAGGACCAACATGCTGCTAAGCATTCAGTTTTGAAATGTTTCAGTGTATTTGACCACATTACTATAGTAGTTTAACATACAGCATTTGTTCTTGTCAGTCAAAAACCCCAAAGAAAATGAAACCTGGAAAAGCCAACCTCTGGCAACTCCTTTGATTGCATCATGATCACCGGATTGTGTGACCCCTCTTTGAACATGGCTGACATATTGTCAATGTCATCTTGTGCCCATTTCTGCTGAGCTCGGGCTCATACTAGTGACTAAATGCAAAGCAGATTGTAGTATGTTTTTGCCATATTATATTTTTAAGTTATGATTTTTTACTTTCTAAAACCCAGTTTTTCTGGGGTTATTGCCTTTCTACTGAGACTAGAACAAGGGCCATTGACGTGTATCTTAACTGGAAGCCTCCCAACTAGGGTATTTCTACGAACTGCACAGAATTTAGTTTTTGAGAAAGATGCAGAATCTTGTAGTGTTCTATTTAACTCACCATGACAGAGTTGTTCCTATGTCCAGTACCTTACAATCTCATTTCCATTGTAACTCAACACATTCTACAGGTGCTCTCTCAGGAGGAAGTTTATGTTTTACATTAAATTTACCAGAGCAAAAGTAACAGTTTTTATGACAGGTCATTTCCATGAACATAATGCCTTTTTGTGTTCAGAATTATTGGAAATATTGTATTAAGATACACTGGAGTAATATTTGAACAGGGCTCCAGATAATTTTCAACATCAGAGATGCATTGCTTTCTTATTTTTCAATATTGGAGTACTGGAAAACCTTAAGAGTACATTTAGAGAGTACTGAATGGAATTTAATGGCATATCAGTAATCTTGTGTTTCGTTTCATATTTGCACCACAACATTGCTACTCTTGTGTAAACAGGTCAATGATCAATAAAACAATACTTTTTCAGATAAATATGTCTGTAAATGATTCTAAGACCGTACACCATTGCTGTGGTGCGTATGTGTTACGCTTTCTAAATTATTTCCTACTGTATCGTGCATATTTTTTATCCGTACATACGCCGATACGGCGATGTGGAGCCCTGTTTGAATAATCAGAATGTTAGGCACTTGAACGAAGCAATTAAATGCTTTGGAACACTTCAGCCGTGCTTCCTGTCTCCCTCATGGTTAGTATCAGGTAAATCAGGTATTGTTGAGAGTCATGGTCACTGTCGGGTTAAACATGCATTAAGTCTGGTTTTGATATCAGTGAGTATCAGACAGTTAACAATTATGTTATCTTTGTGGCGATTAAGATTTGATTCATGAACATTTGCGTCAATGACATATATGAAAACATGTTTTAAAAAGTTAAAACACTTCATGAATGTGAAATATATCATGGAACATAATCAAGCACATTAAGTACATTCAATATTTTAGGTGTGTTTAGTTTTGTTTTTAAAATATGGTTAATATTATAAACGGTAAATATTGCACGCTGGGAATGGGTTGTAAAATCAGTGACTGATATGTTTCACTGTTTCCATTCAAGAAACTATGGAAGTCATATTTTCATCAGTTCATCAGACGTACATGACTTACAGATACATTTTTGGTTACAAAACCCTTCATTTAGTCAACTTAAAGAAGAGCTCACATATTACTACACTACCAAGTACTCTACATCAGTATGTGCAGACACAAACTTGAATTACAATTTTTTGGCATTTATCATTGATCGATAACTGTTTAGTTTTTTGTAACTTGTATGTACACAGCACTATGTAGTTTTTAAATGATAGAGTTATGATATATTGAAGTGTACTAAGTATCCCTCTAAAAATCTATAAAAACTCTACGTTGCAACCATTTTGTAGTATAGGATGTGAACATTATAAGCCAGATAAAGGGCCATGAAGTGATATAGCACAGTCAACCCAAAGAGCATCACACCTGAATGTGTTTGGATATCAATATGATGATCATGTGTTCTCTGATACAGAAATACCTGAGGGGAAATTCTATCTGTTGTCCCTCTTTATGCAGATACTTTTTGGGTGTGTATGTATACATCTAGCTATGCCGTGAGGGAGGCAGTTTACTCGGTACTGTTTATCATCTAACTCCAAGTTTCAGTAGCCAGTGTCTGGTGTGCAGAAAGTACAGCTACCGACTGAGGCTAGGGAAGTGACGTCAGGCTAGGGAAGTCCTGCTGCTTGTGGCAGTCCCCTGAGTATGTTGGTGCCATGTCATTGTAGCTCCTGTCTTCGCCCTCCTGATACCGTGGTCTGGGTTTAACCACAGTGTACTCAGTGGCTCCTCTAAAGTAAATGTCCCCAGAGATCACATATCTTCACATCAGCAAATCAGCAAATCCACTGTTTTCTCAAGTTAAGAATATTGTAAGGATTAACTAGCATAATTCGGTATGGGTGGTAATAAAATGAGTCCATTGTATATCCTTATGTTCTGTAGGGCTGCAAGATTACACTCCTGGTTTGATATGATACGTATCACGGTATTGACTCCTGGTTTGATATGATATGTATCATGGTATTGACTCCTGGTTTGATATGATACATATCACAGTATTGACTCCTTGGTTCGGTATGATATGTATCACAGTATTGACTCCTGGTTCGATATGATATGTATCACGGTATTGACTCCTCGTTCAGTATGATACGTATCACAGTATTGACTCCTGGTTCGATATGATACGTATCACGGTATTGACTCATGGAGAATGTGTGATATGTATCACGGTAATGACTCCTGGTTCAGTATGATACGTATCACGGTATTGACTCCTGGTTCGATGTGATAAGTATCCCGGTATTGACTCCTGTGTCGATATGATGCATATCACAGTATTGACTCCTGGTTGGATATGATATGTATCACAGTATTGACTCCTGGTTCGGTATGATACGTATCACGGTATTGACTCCTGGTTTGATATGATACGTATCACAGTATTGACTCCTGGTTCGGTATGATACGTATCACAGTATTGACTCCTGGTTCGATATGATATGTATCACAGTATTGACTCCTGGTTCAGTATGATACGTATCACGGTATTGACTCCTGGTTCGATATGATATGTAACATGGTATTGACTCCTTGGTTTGATATGATATGTATCACGGTATTGACTCCTGGTTCGATATGATCATTATCCACGGTATTGACTCCTGGTTCGATATGATATGTATCACGGTATTGACTCTTTGGCACGATATGATATGTATCACGGTAATGACTCCTTGTTCAGTATGATACGTATCACAGTATTGACTCCTGGTTCGATATGATACATATCACGGTATTGACTCATGGAGAATGTGTGATATGTATCACGGTAATGACTCCTGGTTCAGTATGATACGTATCACGGTATTGACTCCTGGTTCGATGTGATAAGTATCCCGGTATTGACTCCTGGTTCGATATGATGCATATCACAGTATTGATTCCTGGTTCGATGTGATAAGTATCCCGGTATTGACTCCTGGTTCGATATGATGCATATCACAGTATTGACTCCTGGTTTGATATGATATGTATCACAGTATTGACTCCTGGTTCGGTATGATACGTATCACAGTATTGACTCCTGGTTTGATATGATACGTATCACAGTATTGACTCCTGGTTCGGTATGATACGTATCACAGTATTGACTCCTGGCTCGATATGATATGTATCACAGTATTGACTCCTGGTTCAGTATGATACGTATCACGGTATTGACTCCTGGTTCGATATGATATGTAATATGGTATTGACTCCTTGGTTCGATATGATATGTATCACGGTATTGACTCCTTGGTTTGATATGATATGTATCACGGTATTGACTCCTGGTTCGATATGATACGTATCACGGTATTGACTCCTGGTTCGATATGATATGTATCACGGTATTGACTCTTTGGTTCGATATGATATGTATCACGGTAATGACTCCTCGTTCAGTATGATAACGTATCACAGTATTGACTCCTGGTTCGATATGATACATATCACGGTATTGACTCATGGAGAATGTGTGATATGTATCACGGTAATGACTCCTGGTTCAGTATGATACGTATCACGGTATTGACTCCTGGTTCGATGTGATAAGTATCCCGGTATTGACTCCTGGTTCGATTTGATACGTATCACGGTATTGACTCCTGGTTGGATATGATATGTAACATGGTATTGACTCCTTGGTTCGATATGATACGTATCACGGTATTGACTCCTTGGTTTGATATGATACGTATCACAGTATTAACTCCTGGTTCGGTATGTTTCGATTCCGTACACAAAAGCGATAAGGGGTTAAAAGGAAAACACTATTTTTAGGAAAACCAAGTTTATCTTTGGAACAGAAATATAGACATAATTTTTTTGATTCCTTGACTTAACATAAAATAGAATAACTGATCAAGTACATTTCAATATCTTGGAATATAAGACAATACAAAATTTCCACTGTCATCAGTGTCATTCACACCTGGAATCATTTGTAAATATGAAAAACAAAATAAAACATTGATTGATAGCCAACAGAATGATCATGAAGTAAGATATGAAATATCTTGCTCTTGAAAAAGGATATTTTTCTTATGGTCTTGTGAGCAATGACTATATGCAATATAAATATTGAAAATATCCTTCACAGAGCACCTCTTAGTTATGATTATATAACCAGCTGCGAATATCAAGTGTAAACAAACCAACCAAGTTGAGTCAGATATTTATACCACAATACTAATGGACAGGACACTGCTAACATTTCTCAAACAAACCATCAACAAATTGAACGTGAACAGTTGAACACAATCACAAAGCTTCTACTGTAACAATGCAGGATTGACCTCTATTATCACAAAAGTTGTTTAGCAATCAAAAAGAGATCAACTTGCTTGTAAATATCTGGCATGACTGTTTCTGCGAAGTAAGCTCTACAGAGTATTTGGAAGCGAGGTTCGAAGACACTCGTCAAGTACTTGAAACCCTATGATTGGACTGTCGAGTGTGGTCCCATAGCCCATGACTTCACACTGTTCAATAGCAGTAGCGCACACATCAGCTAGCCCAACAAGTAAATGCAAACCACAGAAAAAGTTATTCAAGCTAGAGCACTCCTTTTGCTCTTCCTCTGTCATTTTATCCTAGTCTTTCACTACTTGTGGTAGAATATCTCATAAATATCCCTCTAACAATTCATGAAACATTTTTTCGTGGTTGCTCGATCACTCATTGTATTCTTGATGTTGCCCAAAATCCTGTATCCTGCTTCAGTGCCATTCTTATAACAACTTTCATTGATGTCAGTTACAATGTCTTTTAATTAATGTGTCCAGCACTGTCTGTGAGCTCTTGTTGGACATCTCTCGGAGTCCAAGTAGATATGACTTGATTAGAATTGCTAACTGCATACACTTCAAAGTTCCTGCCATATGAACTGATTTTTCCTTATCCTGACTCATGCTTAATTGCTCGTCTTCTTCTTCTTGCGAACATAGTGGAACACTTGTATCTCCCTATTGAAGCTCCCTTCAATGTAAAATCACTAATCACTACTCACCAAGAGTTGTCCCTCCTTCCGTTTTGGCAGGAACTGGCGCCACCGTTCCCCCACATGCTTCACTCTCTCCTTCTTCGCCCAGTGAGCAGGTTGTGAGAGCGCCTGTGTCTCCTTACGGCACTATATCCTTTGATTATTTAGTTAGCTAGTATTAGATTAGTTTAGCTAGTATCCTTCATCAATATGTTTTGATATTTATTCATATTTACAACTGTTTATTCACGGTGTATTCCGTGTTTGTTCAGTAGTTTACGTTCATGAAAATCTGTTCCGTATGTAGGTTACGTTTCTCTGCTGCTGACCCGCAACTAATATGCCCTAGTTGCACAGTACCATGTTCTTTCAGCTCACGCTGCAATTGTTGCAAGCATTTATCAACTTGTGAATTTAATAAATATTTACTTTGCATCCTGAGGCGTGCCGCAGATAGGTCGCGCAGGATTGATCCAGTCATGGACAACACAGCTGAGTCCCTCACCAGTCAACTGCTGTTGGACGACCCCCTACCGTCTGGTGTTCCGCTGGAGTTTCCCTCGGAGGAGAGGCGTGGGGCGAAGTCCGCCACCTCCAAGAAGAGACCTGCATCTCCAGTCATCCCATCGTCGCAGTCCAAGACTTCGACGTCGTCTACCACCCAGCGCCAGACTTAGCGACCCCAGGGCAGCGTCCCGCCACCAAGGGGAAGTCAGCGCGAGACTACTAGAACTTTCTTGGCGAGATTGTTCCGTCGCCAGAACAGGGCCTGTATGATGATCAGCCGATCATCATCCCAGAAGAGTGCATCACAAGAAGCGACCGGTCTCAGCTACGGTGACATCAGTGCAGATCAATCTCAACCCGATGTATCAACGCTGACAACAGATGATCATCCCGTGGGCCCCCTCGCCATCAACGCAGAAAGGGCAGCGCTTGTACCACCGCAGACCTTCCCAGGCGACTTTATGCAGCAGTTCTCCCAGCAAATCATGGAGATAATGGAAGAGCGCTACGGCCTGGAAAAGAAACAGCCAGCCCAGGGCCGAGGCAGCAGCGAAGGCTCCAACGTAGACATCATCTCTGAGGGGCCTGCCATCAACGTGACTTCTGCCAGCAGAACTACACCACCGGACCAGCCTGCGCGAAGGTCGACTTCGGATGACCAGCATTCGGGCGGGCGTTCAGCGAAGGACTACGATCCCCACCTTACCCCGGACTCGGATGATCAGCGCTCGCGAAAGTGTTCGCGAAGGAAGAATCGCTCATCCCCGGACTCTGGCTTGGACAAGCAGCCTTTGCGAAGGCCTTAGCGAAGGACCAGTCGCCACTCCCAAAGTGCGGACTCAGATGAACCTTCGCGAAGGACGTCAGCTACAATATCCAAGACATCTTCGTCCCGTAGATCATCGAGGGATTCACCAGGACCTTTGCGAACCTACAGTCGCTCATCTCCGCGCAGGTCCCCACGCAGGCACATCTCGTCAGGCCATTCACCACGTCGATCTCCTCGCCGATCCTAACGCAGATCCCCACGCAGGTCTCTGCACAGGTCTCCACCAAGGTCTCCACAAAGGTCACCACGAAGTTTGCCCAACAAGTCTCCGCGCAGGTCTCCGCGCAGGTCTCAACGTAGATTGCCACCCAGGTTATCACAGTCACGCAGGACTCCACCTCATTCACCGTCGGAGGAGTATCAACGTCCCCTTCTCAGCACTCCTGTTACTGAAGATGATGGCGGCATCATATTCTCGGACTCTCGGAAATACGGTACTGGATGGCTAATGGTTTGGACTTGGCTTCACCATCTAAAGACGATAATCGGGCTCACACCTATCTTATGACAGATGATGATGTCGACACGCTCACTCTACCCCCGATCGATCCCATCGCAACGGTTCCACAGAACCTGGATGCAGCTTTCAAGACAGCCACTAAAACCCAGAAGCCACACTTAGCACAGTTCAACGCCAGGAAGTTCTCCTCCCATAACATGGATCCTTTCCTTAAAGCTCAGGACATAGACGAGAACTTTAAAGTAATCAGCGATGCCAAGGCCAAGTCTTACAAGATTGAGGACCGCAAGCTGGCTCAAGTAGAAACTATGACCAGAAGAATGTTCTTCGGCCTCAACAGATCTCGCACAGTCAACGAAGCGCTCATCGCCAAGTTTGAGATTCTACTCTTGAGGAAGAAGACAGAATGATTTGTTCGGCCCTCCTTATGCAGAAGAAGGACCAACAGTTCATGTCAGACCACCTTTTGTCCATCTCCGCAGCACTAACTCTAGCTCGTCATCAAGGTCTCCTCGCCTCCTGCAGTTGGAGTGAACAGTTTACAGCGTCACTTTACACAGCCCCGTGGTCAACTCCTTCCATCTTTGCTGGAGAAATCGACAAGGTTGCTAAGGAAGTCACTAAAGATTCAAGAGAAGTCCTAATGATCAAGTCCATAGACACTCTGGCCAGCGTCATCAGGCAGACAACCCAGCGTTACTCAGGAAGATCCAAGTTTCCTGGAATTCAGAGGGCACGGGACAGGAAAGTGGCTAGCTCCAGAGGCGGGAAGGACTCTTTTCGCCGCCCATCCGGCAACTACAGGGGAGGATCCGGACGAGGCAGGGCACCCACAGGCTCCCGGAATTATCGACAATGAAAGACGGGTTCGGAACGACTGGAGTCTTCCACCCCCAGCCGTTCCAGTACAACCTTCCCAAGTGGGTGGACGTCTACAACTCCACTGGGAAAACTGGGGAATACTACAAGATCCATATGTATCCAACATCCTAAGACACGGATATCGCATCCAACTACAGGCCACGCCACCGCTTACAGTCTACCCTTACAAGTTCGACTTCAAGGCACATCAGATAGAAAAGTTACGAGAGGCTGTCTCATCTCTTCTAACCAAGCAGGCCATAGAAATCGTGGATCAAGTCAACATCGAACAAGGTTTCTACTCCCCAGTTTTCCTGGTTCCAAAGAAAAAGTCCAAAGAAAAGTTCCGACTCATCTACAATATGAGCACGTTCAACAGGGATTATCTATGCAGACCTCCCAGGTTCCCCATGATACATCTACCTCAACTAATCCACCTCGTCCGTCCGATGGACTACATGGCAAGCATAGATATACAGGATGCCTACCTGCATATCCCGATACATCCCGACTCGAGAAAGTACTTACACTGGACGGGCTACATTACCAATGAAAGGTCCTGCCATTTGGAATATCATCGGCCCCCTGGTTGTTTACAAGAGTAGCGAAACCCATAGTCACATATCTACATCATCGAGGGCTACGCAGTGCATTCTACCTCGGCGGCGGAGTTCAAGTAGATCAAGACCCAGTCGTCTCAAACTACAATTGAATTTCACCATCAATCTACTATCTCAGCTAGGATGGTTAGTGAATCTACTCAAGTCGGACCTAGAACCTCGCCAGGACCTACAGTTTCTGGGCATCAGATTTCTCACGACGCACAACCGTATCATCGTGCCAGAAGACCGATGGCTCAAGATTCAACAGACCATCCCTCAAGCCTTACTCTCCCGTGGCCACTATGACGGTGGCAGAGTCTGTTAGGTCTCCTCACGTCTGCGCCAAGACATGACAGCCAGAGGCAGACTAGCTTCACGCCGTTACAGGTCCTTATCAGCGCTCATCTCGGCGACCTACAACCCTTCGGTCTGCGAGATTATCTCAGACCTCATCTACTATGGTGGACCCGGTCGAATGTTTGCGAAGGCATCTATTTAGCAGAGCAGGAGTTCAAGACCCATCTATACGTAGACGCGTCACTCCAAGGTTGGGGAGCACATCTTGACAACCATGTGGCAGCCGGGATATGGAATCAGGAAGAGAAACGTCTGCATATCAACATGCTAGAGATGAAAGCAGCAATCAACGCCATACTCCATTGGAGCACCATTCTACAGAATGCACATCTCATGGTACACACAGACAACTCGACAGTGGCGTTTTACAGAAACAAGCAAGGCTCAACAAGATCATTGAACCTACTAGATCTCTGCTTTCAACTGTTCGACCTAATCGACGATCTGGACGGCATCAGGGTTATGGAATCAGCAAGAAAGCAAGCTCCACATAAACATGCTAGAGATGAAAGCTGTAATCAATGCCATACTACATTGGAGCACCATTCTACAGAAGACGCATCTGATGATTCACACTGACAACTCAACAGTGGCGTTTTATGTAAACAAACAAGGCTCAACGAGATCACTGAACCTATTGACTTTATGCTTTCAACTGTTCGATCTAATCGACGATCTCAACTTACATGTCAGAGCATGGACATTCCCGGAACCAAGAATGTACTAGCAGACGCACTCTCTCACCCACACCTACCGTCACCGACAGAATGGATGCTCCATACAGAAATCTTAGCACAGATTATCAAGAAAATAGGAGCTCCGCTAGTAGATCTATTCGCCACTCGCTTCAACAATCAGCTAACAACATTCGTATCACCAGTCCCGGATCCACAAGCGTGGGCAACGGACGCTCTCAGCATATCTTGGGAAGGCCTCAACGCGTACGTGTTTCCTCCAACTGATTTTGGTCGCAACTTACTGGCCAGCGAGTATATGGTTCCCAATTCTCATACAAGAACTCGGACCACCAATACTGCAACTACCAGAGCGATCGAATCTACTAGTACATCCTCACACAAAACAAGCACACGGCAACCCAAGGGCATTCCAACTACACGTATGGACTGTATCAAGGCGTGTTTAAACAAGAGAGGTTACTCAGCCAGAGCAGCGATAGCGGTCACGCTTGCTTTACGCAATTCTACACGCAACTTGTATGACAACAAGTGGCGCAGTTTTGAGACCTACGCTGCTAAAAAGGGATTTACAGCTAGAAATGCAACACATCCTCAAGTGGCAGACTATCTTTGTCACCTACGACAAACCAAACGTCTGAAAGGGTCTACACTCTCAACATACCTAGCGGCATTGAGCTCAGTGATAACTATGAGGACGGGTGCAAAGCTAACCAAAGAGTTACTGGCCTTGTTACGCTCTTACAGATTGGAGGACCAAAAACAGAGATTTCGCGCTCCGGCATGGGACCTCAATATCGTTTTCAAACATCTCACAAGTGACGTTTACGAACCACTGGAACAACATCCTTTGAATTCTTGACACAGAAAGCGCTGTTCCTGCTAGCCCTAGCAACAGCAGCCAGGATGTCGGAAATTCATGCTCTAGATTTGAGAGAGCGCGAATTTGATGAAAATCAAAATACAGTGCACATGGGACTGCGATGGGATTTTATAAGCTAAGAATCAACTGCCAGGTCAACGGACAGCCAATTCCACGCCCCAGCACTATCCTCCATACTCGGACCACATGATACGCTTGACTTATCCTTGTGCCCTGTGAGAGCATTGAAAGTTTATCTACATCGATCCAGAATGAGAGAGCGCAAGTTTAAAGGACTTTTCGTCCCGATATCAACAGCGACACAGGCGTAAGTCTCCGACCACGATATCAATCTGGATAAGAACTGTCATACTTTCGAGCCTACAAGGCTGCAGGACTCGATCCTCCAAGAGCCTCTAACCCTCACGAAATTAGAGCACTGGCATCAACTTTTCGCTCTACATGGGAATTGCTAAGCTTAACACGATCATGGAGGGCTGTTTCTGGAAATCGGACATGGTGTTTGCAAACCACTACTTGAGAGATATCGCCACCGAGGACGTCTCAGGCATTCACCATTTTGGCCCTCTGGTTGTCGCACAGCAGTTGACAGTTCCCCACAGAAGATGAGACGTAGTCTTGCTGTCTTATCAAATGACTTATCAAGCCTACACTCAGCAGAGTTTGCTTCAGTATCCTTGCACGTCTCAAGACTAGCATAAGTCATAAACCCAGTACTTGTAAGTTTACTAGTACAGTTGGGTTGCTTCTCCACTTTGGAGTCGCTAAATCCACATTATAATGTTAACAGAAATAGGACCAAAAAGTTAGCTATTGTGGTCCCCCCATCTAAAGGCAGCTGATAGAACACATTTGCTTACAGCAGCAGAATTTAGCATAATTACAGTGCCATTATGAAGTTCCCGTGGGGGGGTTTATTTTGACGTAAAATTCACTAATTAAATCCTAAGTGCTTTTTCCCACCACCTTATCCGTCGGATTCTACAAGCAATTAAGCATGAGTCAGGATAAGGAAAAATATGTAATTTTCTGAGTAAAATTGATATTTTATACTTATCCTGACTCATGAGGTAAGCCCTCTCAACCTCCCCACAAGACACTTTGGATTTCCCTGTAAATTCAAGTGTAGGGCTCGTATTCAGGAGAGAGTGAAGCATGTGGGGGAACGGTGGCGCCAGATAGGGAGCGAAGGGAGCGTCAATAGGAGATACAAGTGTTCCACTATGTTCGCAAGAAGAAGAAGACAAGCAATTAAGCATGAGTCAGGATAAGTATAAAATATCAAATTTTTCCTTATCCTGATTCATGCTCTCTTGCTTCTTCTTCTTCTTCTTCTTCATAGTGGAACAACTTGTATCTCTATTAACTCTCCCTTCAATAAAGAATAGGCGTAAAATCACTCCTACCAAGAGTTATCTCTCCAGCCGTTTAGGCAGGAAACCTAGGCGCCACAGTGCCCACATGTCTCACTCTCTCCTTCTTCGCCCTGTGGGCAGGTTGTGAGAGCACCTGTGTCTCCTATACGGCACTATATCCTTTAATTTATTAGTTATTCTCCTCTATTCTACTTTCATAGAGGTTTAGTTAGTATCCTACAACAATATGGTTCAATATTTAGTCGTATTTAGCACTGTTTATTCACGGTATTGACCGCATTTGTTCAGTTGTTTACATTTCATGATAACCTATTTTCATTGTTGTTTTAGGTTCGCTTCTGCAGACCCGCGTTGATTGTGCCCTAGCTGCAGAACAATATGTACTTCCAGCTATAGCTGTAATCTTTATCAGCTTTTAATTGAAATTCAAATTAATATATAATTTTTCTCCGTACTTAGACGTACTATCAACTATCCAGGTGACTTCCAAGTCATGGGTAAACTGGCTGAGTCCCTCATGAGCTGTCTACTGCTGTTAGACGACTTACTACCATCAAGTGACCTGCCGAGGTGTCACCGGAGGATGATGGTGGGATGTTGTCCGCCCTTACGCCGAAGGCGTTGACTTCTACATCGGACAACGCCTCAGCGCCAGGCGTAGAAGACACCATCCTCTCACGCAGAATAATGCCTCATCCCGATGCAAGTGAGAGGGCTTCATGATAAGCCACTGCTGATCATCCCAGAGATACAACACGCAGTCCGAGGCGACAGATGAGTGATCTCCGGACCATATCGCTATCAGCGCCCAGAGAGGGCAGCTCTACAATCATCGCAGGCGATGTATAGACGCCATCCTCTGCAGAAGGCTACACACCCCTTAGATGGCGACAACTCACGGGGACGTCTGCATGAACTACAAGGACTTTCTCTGCGAGATTGTTCCGTTGACGGTACAGGGACTCTCTGATGATCAACCGATCATCTTCCCAGAAGGTTCATCACAAGTAAAGCGACCAGTCCTTCACGGTGACTTCAGCGCAGATCTCCACGGTACCCGAGGTATCTACGATGACAACAGATGAGCATCCTGTGGGCCACGTCGCTATCAACGCAGAAAGGGCATGGCTACTACCACCGCAGACCTTCAAACCGGGGGGACCTTATGCAGGAGATGAACAGCGTTACGGCCTGGAGAAGAAGTCACAGCCCACAACGAGGTCCCGAGCCTTCGGAGACGTCGTCTCTGAGGGACCCTCCATCAACGTGACATCTGGCAGCAGATCTACACTACAGGCCAGCCTTCGCGAAGGTCGACTCAACCATCCCCTGCGATGGACACGGACGATCAGCATTCGCGAAGGAGGAATCGCCATCCCCGGATACAGAATCGGACCACCAGCGTTCGCGAAGGACCAGTCGCCATCCCCCAGATGCGGAATCAGCGGAGAATTCTTCCATCCCTGGATACAGAATTGAACCACCAGCGTTCGCGAAGGCGTTCTCGAAGGACCAGTCGCCATCCCCCAGATGCGGAATCAGCGTTCGCGAAGGCATTCGTGAAGGGAAATTCTTCCATCCCCGGATACAGAATCGGACGACCAGCGTTCCCGAAGGCGTTCGCGAAGCACCAGTCGCCAATCCCCAAGTGCGGACTCAGATGAGCCGTCAGCTACAGTATACAAGCATCTTCGTCCTATAGATCGTCGAGGGATTCACCAGGACCTACGCGAACCCACAGGTCAACCTACAGGCACAGTTCGTCGGGCTATTTACCACGTCGATCTCCTGGCCGATTTCCACGCAGATCCCCACACAGGTCTCCGCGCAGTTCACGCAGGTTGTCACACAGGTATCCAGCGAAGCAGAGTCATCGCAGTACTTTGTCTTTCTACTGTACGCCACATGCCGTCTACAAGCCTGCGCAAAGGCATTCGCGCAGGCCATCTACAATGCAGAAACGCCGCAGTACTTACATTCTCAACAGAACGCTACATGTCATAACCGAGCCTGCGCGAAGGCATTCGCACAGGCCATCCACAAGGCAGAGACGTCGCAGTACTTAACTTCTTAACAGAACGCTACTTATAGTCTACAACTTGGGCGAAGGACGCCGCTATCTTCAGAGACTGTCAACAGATGAAGAGCCTAATAAAGGATCTTCAGGCCGACTACCTACATCAAGGGCATCAACGGCGCCGCAGATCATCACGGGAATCACCATTTCCGTATATTTTGCCAGGTAGGCAATCGGACTACTGAGGCGATTATCTACATGCAAAGCCATACAGTCACACCAAGCCGACCACCACGCGAATCACTCGCCAGATTGTCAAGGTTATTCAACAAGGACACAAAGTAGCGTCATCCTAGAAGGGAAAAAATCTTCGTCAGTACACAGACTGAAGATAGGTAATACAGTACAAGAGAGGTACTCTTGTCAGAATTCATCACTAGGTCAGATCTTCGCCGGAATCCAGGACGGGATTCACATAGATTGATATATCTACATTAGAAGATTCATGGCCTTATAGAGATCTTCACCTTCGTACAGATCTGCAGACATTCTCACTGGCGGGAGTTCAACAGCAGCCTTGCTACAGCTAGGAAATTACATACTTTCGTCACCGATTCCTGAGTAAAATTTACAACAAGTTCAGCATTAATTCTACAATTCTGGACGCTTCATTGATGTATGCAGTCTACAAGCTGACAGCGTGAAAGTTCAATTGAGCCTATGTATAAGGACGGCGGCGTTATCTTCAAGACTGAAGTAAGAGTAACAGCAGCCAGGAAAACAGCCTACCCAGCATCGATATTCTGCGGCGAAATATTTCGTGGCGTTTGCCATTTAACCCTCGACTGCGTGGTCCCTTTCGTGTAACCCGGGCTTCACGGACAAGACCGACAATTGATCAGATATCAGCGAGGGGCACTAGATTCTACAAGGATCTTTTCCTGCTACACGGTGACATCACAGCGGCGGCTAGCCTAAAGAATCAAAATGCTTTGTTTTGATTGGACCCACGAGGGACAACGCCCTGCGCAGAAGGTGGGGCGTAGTTCACAGATCAAGAAATGGGTTACAAGTGACAACAACATGTCAGCGGCGACAGCGCCTCCATTACAGTCCAGTTAGACTGGACCTTTGTGATTTGGCTGCCTTCATGGGGTTAGAGACCTCCCCTGTCATCATTGAAGACGAGGGCGTGGCAGCCAGGCGATTTTTACATAGAGTTCTCAACGATGGCAGTCACAGAGTCAGCCATCGCTTCATTTCCTTACAGACACGGTAAGGGTGTCAAGATCGTAGGATATAGATACAAGTTCTTGTATCTCAAGCACTACTCTCTCCGTTTTTACTACGAAGTAGCGGAATCTGTTGGTTTTTCGCACGTCTGCACAAGACATGACATGCAAAGAGAGACAGGTTATAACCCATATTTATATATGGTGAACTCCATGCGAGGAGGGTTGCAGACGCACCTAATTAGCGGGGTCGCAGTACAAGACGCATCTCTATGGGGACGCATCTCTCCTAGAGTAGGAGCACACCTTGTCAACAATGTGTCAGCTGGGATATGGACCATAGCAGAGACGATCTGCTCTTCCATATGCTGGAAATGAAAGCAGCAATAAACGCCATACTCCACCGGATCAGCTTTTTTATAAAATGCTCATCTAACGGTACACACAGTCACCTCCACAGTGACGGTCTCGTCCACAGAAGGATCAAGAAAGTTGGCGAACCTTCTGGACCTCTGCTTTCAGTTGATCAGCATAACAGTCAACCTGACTGTCCACAGCAAGTATGCCACATTCCAAGAACCAAGAATGTGTTAGCAGATACACTATCTGTCCAACGCAGCCATTCTCAACAGACTGGATGCTACATTCAGAAGATCTTCAAACAGATCATATAAGAGATGGTTGAACCTTTAAGAAGACCTCTTCCCCACAAGGGTCAACTGATAACATTCGTCTCACCAATACCAGATCCACGGACAGGGGCAACGGACATGCGAAGCATCTCCTGCCTAGGACTAAACACTTACGTGTTTCTCCACCAGCTCTAATACCTAGGGTATTGCAGAAATCAGTCAGGAGAGAGACCCACAACTATTTGGGGCACGCCTTTTGACCAGCGAGAATATGAATTCCTATTCTCATACAAGACCTAGGACTGCCTCTACTGCAACTACCAGAGTGTATGAAGCTACTAGTACATCCTCACACAAAGCAGGCGCACGGCAACCCGGAGGTGTTCCGGCTACACCTAGGACCTACAAGACCTACACCTAGGACCTACAAGACCTAGGACTGCCTCTACTGCAACTACCAGAGTGTACGAAGCTACTAGAACATCCTCACACAAAGCAGGCGCACGGCAACCCGGAGGTGTTCCGGCTACACATGTGGACTGTATCAGGCATGCTTGAACAAGAGATGATATTTTGGCCAGAGCAGCGAAAAGCAGAGTCACACTAGCTGCGCCAAGTCTTCCGCGCTGAACTTGTCTGGCCAAAGTAGTGACGCTTCAAGACAAAAGATACGTTTCGAGGATCGGCTTCACAGCCATGAAAGTGACACATCCTCAAGTGGTGGACTACCTTTGTCACCTAGACAAAGGAAGCGGTTAAAAGGGTCAACACTCTCAACATACCTAGCGGCATTGAGATCAGTTATCGTCATGAGGACGAGTGCAACTGACAAAAGTACCAGAGTTACTGGCCTTACTACGCCCTTTTAATTGGAGGACCAACATCAGAGATTTAAAGCTCCGGTATGGGACCTCAGCGTTGTTCTACGACATCTCACTAGTGACATCTACGAACCATTACAGAGAACATCATTAGAGTTCTTGACGCAGAAGGAGCTGTTCCTGATGTCAGAAATACATGCTCTGGATTTGAGAGAACATGATTTGATGCAAATCAAATATCATGCATATAGGACTGAGATGGGACTTCATAGCAAAGAATCAACTGCCAGGTCATCCAGACAGACAGTTCCACGTCCCAACACTATCATCAGCCCTTGGACCACAGGATATGCAGGTCTTATCCTTGTGCCCAGTATGAGCATGGAAAGTCTACCTACAACGATTCAGGTCCATGAGACGGAAATTCAAGTGTCTTTTCGTCTCGATATCAACAGCGGCACAGACGAAGGTCTGCCGCACTAAGATATCAAGCTGGATCGGAACTGTCATACTACGGGCCTACAAAGCAGCAGGACTGGATCCTCCAAGAGCCTCCAACCCACATGAGCGAGAGCTCTGGCGTCAGCGCTCTCTATACTTGGGAATCGGCTCTATCAGGACGATAATGGAGGGCTGCTTCTGGAAATGGGACATGGTGTTTGCCAACCACCACTTGAGGGACATCGCCACTGAGGGCGGCTCTTACATTCACCATTTTGGCCCACTTATTGTAACACAACAATTGACAGTCCCACTAAAAGCTGAGGCGAGTCTCGCCCTTTTATTGCATGACTTACTAAGCTTACACTCAGCGGAGTTCTGCTTAAGTCACAATGCACGCGATCTAACAACTAGCATAAGTGATATGACCCAGTACTTGTAAGGATACTTGTACCGGAATGGGTCGCTTCTCCACTTGGTGCTTGCATCAAGAGATAGAGTCGCAAAATCCACATAAAATGTTAACAGAAGAAAGGACCAAAAGTGAACTATTGTGGTCCCCCCATTTAAAGGCAGCTGGAAGGTCAGGGTCGCAACAGCAGCAGAGTTTACCAGTTAATACAGTGCCATTACGAAGTTCCCGGGGGTATATAATGACGTAAAATTCACTAAGGAAATCCTAAAGTGCTTTTCCCACCACCTTCTCCGTCGGATTCTACAAGCAAAAGAGCATGAGTCAGGATTAGGAAAAATATGTAATGTTCTGAATAAAATTGATATTTTATACTTATCCTGACTCATGAGGTAAGCCCACCCAGCCTCCCCACTAGACACTTTGGATTTCCCTGCAAATTCAAGTGTCGGGCTCATAATCAGGAAAGAGTGAGGCATGTGGGCACGGTGGCGCCACAGTTTCCCGCCTAAACGGCTGGAGAGATAACTCTTGGTAGGAGTGATTCAATAGGAGATACAAGTGTTCCACTATGTTCGCAAGAAGAAGAAGACAAGCAAAAGAGCATGAGTCAGGATAAGTATAAAATATCAATTTTATTCAGAAAATTACATTTTTACTCAGAAAATTACATGTTTCATCTGAATACAAACAATGTCGAGTTTTCCTCTTCTGTACTGGTTTGAAGCTCTTTCCTTGCTAGACTGGCTTTTCTGAGGTTGATCCGGTTCACTGTCCACTCAGAAGGCAGTTTCTCAGGTGTTTTACCACACAAATCACACACATGATGTATGACAGTGCTGACTTTGTTTGCGGCTACATTGGCATATGTCAAGTTCATAACACACTGTACTATTTTGGTGTTGAAACATTTTTTCTTGTCAACAAATGTTTCCAACTTTTAATCATCTTCTAACAATTAATTTAACATGCTGCAAATGCAACAGCGCATGACCGGATGCCTCAGAGTGAGCGCCACCTGTTTCCGCTCATTATGGACTGTCGAGTTGAAGCACATGGCGTGCAATGTTGTCCTGTACTCAGGTACTGAATATAGCCAATTTAACATTGGTAGCAGAGCGTAACCAAAGAATTGGACACAGAAAGTGAAAGTGTGTGTATTGGTGACAGAAAATGGCTACTTTCTACAAAATGCCACCAAAGTTTGAAAGTCAAACGTATGACGAATGGAAGACTGAGATAGCAATATAGAGGAGAATTACCGAACTGAAACCCGAAAAGCAGGCATTGGCGGTAACATTATCATTGTCAGGTAAGGCGAGAGACAAAGCACTAGAAATACCAGCCAACGACTTAGATAATGAAAATGGAATGGATACGCTTCTTAATTTCTTGGATGGTGCATTCTTGAAAGAAAAGAAAGAAAGTGCATATGAAGCTTATTCAAACTTTGAAAATTTCAAAAAAATTGGACAGTGTGAATATGAGTGAATATATTTTGGAATTCGAACAGAGGTACAACAGGTCAAAAAAGTTTGATGTGACTCTATCAGATGCAGTATTAGCTAGCATTCAAGTTATTGGACAATGCAAATTTAGAAGTAAAAGAAAGACAATTAGCACTCACAGCATGTGGAGATTTGTCGTTTGCTTCCATGAAGAGTGCTATGAAAAGAATCTTTGGGGGTAGTATGAACCAGAACACAGGAACAGAAGCTATCCAAATAAAACAAGAATCTGCATATTGGACCCAACATAAGTCAGGACAAAGGAATCAAGGTTATGACAAAAAAACCTATGACAGGAACAGTTCAAGTTCAAACAACTCACAGAATAATGCACTAGCAAGAGGTACAAACCCTATCAATAAGTTTGGAAAACGTTCCCGATGTGCAGTCTGTCAGAGCACATATCATTGGGTAAAAAACTGTCCAGAGAAGAAAGAATCAGTTCGCTTTACAGAAGAAATTGATCCTGACAATGTGACTGAGAATGTTGAACATTGTAACATCACATTGTTCACAAAAGAACAGAACAAGACAGAGTTTGAAATTTTTGTGGTAGAATCTCAGGGGTCAGCAATTATTGATACAGCATGCACCAGAACTGTCTGTGGAAAGAAGTGGCTTGAAAGTTTCATGTCTGAAATAGACTGCCAAGATAGAGATTTGGTAAAGAAGAAACCGTGCAACAAGGCATTCAAGTTCGGCGATGGAAATATTGTGTATTCTTATCAGACTGTCTCTTTGCCTGCAAGAATTGGAAAAACAACTTGTAATATTGAGACAGAAGTAGTTAAGGTAGACTTGTCCCTACTCCTCAGTAAGTCATCTCTAAAGAAAGCTGGAACCATTCTCGAGCTGATGAATGATAGTGCAGTTATGTTTGGACAGCCTGTGACTTTAGACTTTACATCAAGTGGTCACTACTGTGTCAATATCCTAAACAGAAGAGAACAAAGAGAGCACAGTGTAGAGATTGTAACAGAACATGAGGTACTTAAGCACTTAAGTACTTTCCCCCCAGCACTTGAAGGAAAGACAATGAGCAAGGTAGTTGGATCTCACATCAACGCCCTGCATTCAGCAAGAAAGGTCTTTACTGAGGCAGAGTGTTCTGAAAGAATACGAAGAGCACTTCTGAAACAGATTCGAATATGTGGAGAGACAAAATATGACACAGGTGATAGAGTTTATTACAAACGACCTGACCAGATGGAATGGAAAGGGCCAGGTGTCGTCATTGGCCAAGATGGAGCAGTTGTCTTTGTTAGACATGGGGGCTCACATGTCAGAGTACATCATAGTGCTGCCAGAGAATGTTCATGGAACAAAGCAAAATACTGAATATGAGACTGATCATAAAGAAGAGACTCTGGAACCAGAAGCCGTCGAAGCTGATGATGAAAATGAAGAATATCATGATTATGAAGAAAAAAAAGGACAAACCATGTCAGAGACCAAACGTTGGACATTTGATGAAATTCCGTGATGAAAGGACAGGAAATATGTGTATAGCCAAAGTGTTGAGTCGAGCTGGCAAGTCAACAGGTAGAAACAAAGACTGGTACAATATTGAGTATTTGAGCCCAGATGACGTTTCAGGAGCAAGAATATCTGTTGACATTGGTAAGCTGGGTGATTTAGAGCTGGACATTTCTCATGATCATCACCACCATGCTGACCATGATGAAGAAGAAGAAAATGTTTGTGTTGTTGACAATGTATCCTTTGATGAAGCTAAAAGGGCGGAACTACAGAATTGGAGAGAGAATAATGTGTTTGTGGAAGTTCAGGATGATGGACAGCAATATATTACAACTAGATGGATATGCACTCTGAAAGAAAGTTCCGAGAAAATAATTCCCAAAGCTCGTCTGGTTGCCAGAGGATTCGAAGAAATAGAGAAAAGAAATCTGCCAAAAGATTCCCCAACATGTTCAACAGAATCTTTACGGTTGTTATTAGCCATTATGGCACAACAGAAATGGACACCATGCTCCATAGACATTAAGACAGCATTCTTACAGGGCTCAACTTTAACCAGAGATGTTTACCTTCGACCCCCAAGGGAAGCTCATGTGAAAGGAGTCCTGTGGAAACTACAGAAATGTGTGTATGGCTTGGCAGATGCATCACTATATTGGTACAACAGGGTCTGTGAAGTTTTGCAGTCCAGTGGGGCAAGAATATCTAAAGTTGACCCTGCAGTGTTCTATTTCATATCAAATTGAAAACTACAAGGTTGAAGAAACGGTCATTACATCAATTAGAGAGTCGTTCAATGTGGAACATGAAGAAGAGAGCACCTTCAAGTATGTCAGCATGAAACTACTCTGTGACAATGAGACTATTCTTCTACATCAACATGACTACGTGAGAAACCTAACTCGTCTGAACATAGATAAGGATAGAATGTCAAAGAAAGAAGCACTCTTGAGCACGTCTGAACTTGAGATGTTCAGATCAAAGGTTGGACAGATCCTTTGGATAGCACGACAGAGCAGACCAGACATAGTTTTTGACGCATGCTGTCTGGCTTCATCAATGAACAAAGCTACAGTGAAAACATGATGGAAGCCAATAAAGTCATCAGAAAACTAAAAAATGAAGATGTGACCTTGAAGTTCCAACATCTCGGACCCTGTGAATCTCTACCTTTAGTGGTGTTTAGTGATGCTTCATTGGGCAACTTGCCTGATGGGGCGACACAAGGTGGTCATGTTGTTATGCTACTGGGAGACGACGGTAAGTTCTCTCCTTTGTGTTGGCACTCAAAGAGAATCAGGCATGTTGTGCGAAGCATGTTAGCGGGTGAGACACTTGCATTGGCAGATGGAATAGATAACGGAATATTCCTCAGCATCCTCTATTCAGAGGTTACAAGTGGTGAGACTGACGAAGCAAGACTTCCGATACAGTGTATTGTGGATAACCGCTCTCTCTTTGACGCAGTCAAGTCCACAAAGTTTGTGTCTGACAAACGTCTGAGACTTGAGATAAGTGGAATCAAAGAACTCATTGGAGCCCCCTACCAATGATCAACTTGCAGACTGTTTCACAAAGCATGGAGCCTCATCGTTTCAATTATTGAAAGTGATACATGATGGAACCCTGGACCTAACGACAATAAAACATTCCTAGATACAAGTGAAAGAACTGAACAGTGTAATAGTCCTGATGATGTGCTAACTCACACACATTGGTTGAATGCACTTTCAACATTTGAACTTTAAATTTTTTAAAAATAGTACATTTCAATTTTATTCCTACATTTTAAAACTACAACAACAAAAAAAGGATATTTAACACTTCACATGTATATATCGGTGCACAGATATGTTTTTGATTTGTGAATGCTATTACGCAAAGTAGACAAGTTAATTTTTTTTAATTTTTAAAGGGAGATTGTTAACTAGCGTAATATATCCCCAAACCGGAAGTTTACATGCTGCGAATGCAACAGCGCATGCCTCAGAGTGAGCGCCACCTGTTTCCGCTCATTATGGACTGTCGAGTTGAAGCACATGGCATGCAATGTTGTGTCCTGTACTCATGTACTGAATAAAGCCAATTTAACAAAAGTTGTACAAGGAATAACAAACCTGTCCTTCAAAAAGTTGAATTTTTCCTTATCCTCACTCATGCTCTTTTGCTTGTCTTCTTCTTCTTGCGAACATAGTGGAACACTTGTATCTCCCTAATTGAAGCTCCCTTCAATGTAAAATCACTAATTAGTACTCACCACGAGTTGCCTCCCTCTTCCTTTGCGCCGGAAAGGAGGCGCCACCCTCTGGCCTCATGCTTCACTCTCTCCTTCTTCGCCCAGTGAGCAGGATGTGAGAGCGCCTGTGTCTCCCTACGCACTTAGTTTATTACCTCTTATAGTCTTCAATAGAGGTTTAGCTAGTATCCTTCTACAATTATGTATTGATAATTAAATCGTATTTCTGCTGTTCATTCACGGGACGCCGTGTTTGTTCAGCAAGTTTACGTTGATGAAAATCTGTACTATTTGTAGAATAAGTTTTTCTGCTGCTGATCCTCATTTAATATGCCCTAGCTGTACTACGCCATGTGCGTTTTCTTCACGTTGCAGTTATTGTATTAATCTGTCTAATTCTACATTTAATAAATATTATCTTTGCGTCTTGAGACGTGCAGCAGATAGGTCATGCAAACAAGGTTTAGCCATGGCCGATACATCGGAACCCCCTAGCCAGTCAGCTGCTGTCGGACGACCCCCTCCCGTCTGGTGTTCCGCTAGAGTTACCCTCGGAGGAGAGGCATGGGACGCAGTCTGCCGTCTCCATGAAGCGTCCTGCATCCCCAGACATCCCGTCGTCGCAGCCAAAGTCTAAGAGGGTTTCGACATCATCTCACTGCAGACTCCGTACCCCCAGGGCAGCGTCTACCTCCAAGGGGAAATCAATGAAGTCTTCTAGAACCTTCTCAGCCGAGATTGTTCCTGCCACAGAACTGGGCCTGTATGATGATCAGCCGATCATCATACTCGATCTACGCCACAAGAAACGACCGGTGTCGGCAACAGTGACGTCAGCGCAGATTGCCATGCAGCCTGATGTACCAACGCTGATGTCGGACGATCTTCCTGAGGGCCCAGTCGTTACCAACGCAGAGAGGGCACCGACTACATCTTCACAGACCGTCCCAGACGACCTGATGCGGCAGATCATGAAGATGATGGAGGACCGATACAGACTGGAGAGACAACCAGCCCAGAGCCTGAGCCTTCGCGAAGGCTCCAACGTAGACAACACCCCAGAGGGACCCCCTGTCAACGTAGAGGCCACTACAATGCCACCTCCGCGAAGGAAGTCACAGACGGCACCTAATTCGTCCCATGGACTACATGACCAGTATAGATCTGCAGGATGCCTATCTACACATCCCCATACATCCCGAATCCAGGAAATACCTACGGTTTACACTAGACGGGCTACATTATCAATGGAAAGTACTCCCATTTGAAATATCATCGGCCCCCTGGTTATTCACAAGAGTAACGAAACCTATCGTCACCTACCTACATCGTCTAGGGCTACGCAGTGCGTTTTACCTTGACGACGGGATACAAGTAGATCAAGATCCACAGCATCTCAAACTACAGTTAAACTTCATCATCAAGCTACTAACACAGCTAGGATGGTTAGTAAATCTACTCAAGTCGGACCTAGTACCAACGCAAGATCTGCAATTTCTAGGCATTCTATTTATCACGACACTGAACCGCGTCGTACCAGAAGACCGATGGCTCAAGATCCAACAGACCATCCCACAAGCCTTACTCTCTCCACTACCACTACGACAATGGCAGAGTCTGTTGGGTCTCCTCACGTCAGCCCAAGACATGACAGTCAGAGGCAGACTACAGTAACGTCCGTTACAGGTCTTCATCAATGCTCATCTCGACGACCTACAGCCATTCAGTCTAGCGAAACACATCAGACCTCATCTACTATGGTGGACTAGGAGGTCGAATGTCTGCGAAGGCATTTATTTAACAGAGCCGGAATTCAAAACTCATCTCTATGTAGACGCGTCGCTCCAAGGTTGGGGAGCTCATCTCGCCAACCGGACGGCATCAGGGTTATGGAATCAGCAAGAAAGCAAGCTCCACATAAACATGCTAGAGATGAAAGCTGTAATCAACGCCATACTACATTGGAGCACCATTCTACAGAAGGCGCATCTGATGATTCACGCTGACAACTCAACAGTGGCGTTTTATGTAAACAAACAAGGCTCAACGAGATCACTGAACCTATTTTCTTTATGCTTTCAACTGTTCGATCTAATCGACGATCTCAACTTACATGTCAGAGCATGTACTAGCAGACGCACTCTCTCACCCACACCTACCGTCACCGACAGAATGGATGCTCCATACAGAAATCTTAGCACAGATTATCAAGAAAATAGGAGCTCCGCTAGTAGATCTATTCGCCACTCGCTTCAACAATCAGCTAACAACATTCGTATCACCAGTCCCGGATCCACAAGCGTGGGCAACGGACGCTCTAAGCATATCCTGGGAAGCCTCAACGCGTACGCGTTTCCGCCGCCAGCGTTAATCCCACAAGTGTTACAGAAAATCAGACAAACACAGAGCCTCCAACTGATTTTGGTCGGGCCCTACTGGCCAGAGAGAACGTGGTTTCCCATTCTAATTCAAGAAATCGGACAACCAACACTAGAGCTACCAAAGCGCTCGAATCTACTAATACATCCTCACACCAAACAAGCGCACGGAAACCCAGAAGCATTCCAACTTCACGTATGGACTGTATTAAAGTGTGTCTAAACAAGAGAGGTTATTCAGCCAGAGCGGCGAAAGCAATCACGCTTGCTTTACGCTATTCTACACGTAACTTGTACGACGACAAGTGGCACAGTTTCGAAACTTACGCAGCTAAAAAGGGATTTACAGCGAAAAATGCTACACATCCACAAGTGGCTGACTATCTGTGTTACTTACGCCAAAATAAACATTTAAAAGGCTCGACATTGTCAACATATCTTGCCGCGCTTAGTTCTGTGATAACTATGAGAACGGGTGTCAAGTTAACCAAAACACCAGAGTTACTGGCCTTACTATGTGCATTCCGATTGGAGGATCAGAAACAGAAGTTCCGCGCTCCAGCATGGGATCCAAATATAGTGCTCCAACACCTCACAAGTGAGGCTTATGAACCACTGGAATCTACAACTTTTGAATTTCTCTCACAGAAAACATTGTTCCTGTTATCCCTAGCAACGGCAGCCAGGATGTCAGAAATTCACGCACTAGATTCTGAGAGAATACGGTTTGACGACAATCAAAACATAGTGCGCATGGGACTATGATGGGATTTCATCGCCAAGAATCAATTGCCAGGTCAACCAGACAGATTATTCCATGTTCCTGCACTCTCCTCAATTCTCGGATCTCAAGATACGCTGGACCTATCTCTATGCCCAGTCAGAGCTCTCAAGATCTATCTACGACGATCGAAAACGAGGATACGACATCTCAAACGATTATTCATCCCTCTATTGACAGCGACTCAGACCGAAGTCTCTCGTACCACCATATCAATATGGATAAGAACTGTCATACTTCGCGCCTACAAGGCTGCAGGACTCGACCCTCCAAGAGCATCTAATCCACATGAGATCAGAGCACTTGCTTCCACACTCGCTCTACACGGTAACTGCTCATTAAATACCATTATGGAGGGCTGCTTTTGGAAATCCGACATGGTGTTTGCTAATCACTATCTGAGAGATATCACCACCAAGGACGTCTCAGGTATTCACCATTTCCGTCCCATGGTCCTCGCACAGCAGTTGACAGTCCCTTGTAGACGATGAGACATAGTCTCACGAGATTATTATGTATATATCATACCAGTATCATCTAGCTTATAACTCTACGGAGTTTTAGGGCTAATTATATACATATCTTAAGTCTACTTAGTCTTAAGCCCAGTACTGATGTTTATGTACAGTTGGGTAGCTTCTCCATTTTGGAGTCGCTTTTATATCATTACTGCTATTATCATAGTATATTATTATTGTAGTACCCCATCTATGGCAGCTGGTCAACTTATGGTTTATAGTAGCAGGAATTATCCTAATTCAGTGCCATTATGAAGTTCCCCTGGGGGTTATTACACATATATATAAATCACTAATTATTTAAATCCAAAGTATTCTGGTTTTCCCACCTCCATTTCCGTAGGATTCTACAAGCAAAAGAGCATGAGTCAGGATAAGGAAAAATATGTAATTTTCTGAATAAAATTGATATTTTATACTTATCCTGACTCATGAGGTAAGCCCTCCCATCCTCCCCACATAACACTTTGGATTTCCCTGTAAATTCAAGTGTTGGGCTCGCTATATCAGGAGAGAGTGAAGCATGAGGCCAGAGGGTGGCGCCTCCTTTCCCGCACAAAGGAAGAGGGAGGCAACTCGTGGTGAGTACTAATTAGTGATTTTACATTGAAGGGAGCTTCAATTAGGGAGATACAAGTGTTCCACTATGTTCGCAAGAAGAAGAAGACAAGCAAAAGAGCATGAGTCAGGATAAGTATAAAATATCAATTTTATTCAGAAAATTACATTTTTGTCCTGGCCTCTTTTCTTTGCTAGTTGTTTCTGTTGCCTCTGAATTTTAGCTTTCAACCCATTGACATTAATAGTTTCAAGAGGAATATTAAAAATGCGAGACACCCAGAGTAAAAGTTTTTGAACTGATTCTCCAGGAAAAAGATCTTTTGTTTTGGACCCAATTCCTACGCCATTCCTATTAGAAAACATTGATATTCTTGTGCCTGTCTTCACAAGCATGATAAATACTAGCCTCAGACTTGGCATCATGCCATCATACAGGTCAGCTCTTTGTCTGGGTGCATAGATGAAATAAGGCGAGTAATGATTGATAATACATTGATGGGAATGGTTTTGCTTACATGTGCTGTCACTGTTCAATCTTCAGCTTGCCTCAGGAGATAAATAAATGATGTCGACTTTGAACCTAGTTTGAAAATAAATATATCATTTACCAAGGAAGTTAAGAAAAGTAAACAAATAATAAAAAGTAATGAAAAACTAATTTTAATACCTAAGATAATGAAATAATTTACAAAACAAAATAGGCAGATGACATTTTGTAATCTTTCATTCCATGTAATAGTAATCATGGGACTAACCCAACTTGTTTCTTTATTCACTGCAGTGTTTCAGCCATGATGCCTCCATTTCTTTTGAAATTGTTTCCTTGTACTTTCTTTTGGATACAAGTTTGGCTTTAGGTGAAACATTGTTTCCTTGTACTTTCTTTTGGTTGCACGTTTGGCTTGAGGTGGAACAATTCCACAAGTCGTCTCTTCTCTCTGGTCTCTGTCTGTCTTATTTCTTTGGACTCCTGGATGTGCCTGTATGCCCTATGAAGATTCTGACATAGGAGTTGGTTCACTTTTTCCACTAATATTATATTTATGCAATGAATTACCTTATGACTTAACATGAAATACAACAAAGCAGCATATGTTGGTGTGATCATGTATAGGATGTGGTCATGATCTAGGGGGCTGCTTCAAGGCAAACACTTTGCTAGATCCTCTTACCTGGTAGTCTTTTTCACAGGAACTTGCCGCCCCCTGCCATTAATATCAGGAACGCATCAACAGGAACTGTCATGGCATTATGTGCAGCCTGTCTGCTCTTTCATCAGGTTTACATAGACACTTAAACTTCAGTTTCTTTACCTGACATGTTTGTACAACGTCGCCGATTGTTAGGATGGGGTCGACCATGAAATCGGTTTCTCTTTCACAAGCTGCTGCAGCCCTGCACTCATATTCCTGTCATTTTTTTTCGGTGACAATGATGTTGAGTCAACTACGTGAAAATGTTCAGAAATCTCGGATATCCTCATGGAATTGGCAAAAGATGTAAATATCTTTGCGCCATTTGTGTTGTGGACGCATGGATCAACTTCGACAGGAGCACGTTAGAGCTTGCTACCGCCATTTTGTTAGTGAGTATGGTTTTACACCGTTTTTAGCAGTATTCCATCAATATCATGGCGGAGGAATTGAACCTGGGTCTTTGTCGTGACCTTAATGAACATGAAGGGTTGAACTGTTTGAGCCATAAGTTAACTATTGCAGTAATAAATACATGGGGATGGTAGGACAAATACATGTACCATAATTAAATATATATTGTGTCTGGTAATGTTTATATTTTAATATAGAAATTCCAGTTTAAGACTGTGTATATACTACTATCAAAATTGGAACACAACAATTTTTTAAGAGACTCTCAAAATATTATCATATGAGTCAAGCTTGACGCATGTTTTAGGAGTGACCCTCAGAATTCGGTTCAATAAAATCAATTTGATAAGCAAACAATGATAGTTTTCGTTTTATTGCAAACTGTGTTGAAAACGCTTGTGTAATTGACAGAAAGTACAGGAACACCAAGTGGCTAAAATAGAGCTTTGCTGCAATGCGGTAAAAATAGCAGCCAATAGAATTTTGAGCATGTCATTCACTATATCTAGACAGCCAGTAGCAGCTGAGTATGTTATTCGGTATAAGTAGACTATGTTTTTTGACATTTAAGCATGACTGGTCC
Source organism: Haliotis rubra (assembly GCF_003918875.1). Classification (NCBI taxonomy): domain Eukaryota; kingdom Metazoa; phylum Mollusca; class Gastropoda; order Lepetellida; family Haliotidae; genus Haliotis; species Haliotis rubra. The sequence goes on from NW_025766261.1 coordinate 36,501, forward strand.
TGCAAAAAACAGTGGTCGCTTGACTCATATTTCGGTAATGAAAGTGAGAAAAACAAATCTCCTGATGTTGCTGATGATGATGCAAATAAATAGAGCACTAATATAACCAGGATATTTAGAGTTGAAAACATTATATACATTTTATAAATATTTAAGGAAAATTTGAAGTCAAGTTAACCAACTGCAAAACATGTCAGTCACAAGGGTATTTCGTGACGATTGGCTATCGCTATACACCTGGTGAATATACGACAATGTCAATAAAATAACGACCTGTGATATGTGCATTTGGGCAAAAAATATACCGAACCCATTTACATTTCTTGTCGAACTTCAGAAGTCACCCTGAAAGAGACATCAAGCTTCTAAAGATCACATTGATGCAATTAAAATTCACAAACTGCAACAGCATTTCAGCGCGCATATGTCAAAAATTGCAGAAATGTCAGACAAAGTTCACTGTAGTGACCAGTCTGCTGGTCACATTAAACAAATGCTCATTGTTTATGTCATGGCTCCAAAAATATCCCTGCTTATACTTTTGAAGATCGGATGGATCTACAAGTTATCAGTGGTGTAGAATGCTGCACTTATGAAACAGAAATGCTCATGTCATTGAGGAAATGGAGGAATCGATCTTCCATGTTATGGAAGAACAGCAAATTGAAGCAATTACAGAGCAGTCCATACATTGGCCTTATGTTGGATGAGACCTGTGACATCACTATAGAAAAAAAACAAACTTGCAATTTATGTCAGGTATATGGGTGGTGAACTCTCTGGGTGAACCTGCTGGTATACAGTATGATTACACAATGCCATTTAGAAAGTGGTCAAATGTAACATATGTTATGTTTGGATAACACTTTTTTAGTAAAGTACAAATTCTAGTAATTTATTTGGGGTTGAGTCCCATCCGGGATTCGAACCCACACCCTCAGAGTCAGGCACCAAATCGCCAGCACACAAAGTCAGCCGTCAAATAAGAGAGGATTTCTTGTCAAGTCAAACCTGTGTCTCTAGAAAGTTTCCAAAGGCCTTATGTGTGTCCATTGTTGACAATAACATGTCTGTCATTGTAGGTATTTCTGACAGATACAAGAGTTACTCCATACTGATGTAAATAGACATCTTCCTTATTGCTGTGTTTCAAGTCAATTGTAGGGGTGGGTATTGCTCCTCATTTCAGTATTGCAACATATTGCGATACTCAAAAGCGTAGTGTGATACGTATTGCGATATATTGCGATACACAAAAGCATATTGCGTATTGATATGTATTGCAATATATTGCGATATACAAATGCGTATTGCGATATATTGGTATTTTTCATACCTGAAAGTTTCCATGCTCTATTGACAAAAGAAGAAAGAAATGTTTCATTTCTTAATTTTATTAACAAAACTGCAAAAAGAACAGCACTTAAATAAATAAATAATATCTCATCTGAAAACAAAACAAAAAGGAACTGTAGTTGACTAGTTGTACCAGTTGAAACAGCACCTGGTTGTGAATGTCAAGAATGATTAACATTTGACAATACCACATAATTCTAAATTCAATAGGACATGAAAAAAGTTGAACTTTAAGTTTCAGACACAATATTAGTGCAAAAAAACCTGTGGAAAACATGAAAAGAACTTATCAGTAATCAGCAATTATAGGCTGAAGGTCGTTGATTGACATTATGATGAAAATATCAGTAACACCATATCACATAAATGTTTTAACCTTCAGCCACAATTTTGTGAAAAAAAGAACTATAGGGCAAAAAAATATCAAAAACTTATCAGCAAAAAGACTGATGGTCACAAGAGGAAACCTGTTGAAGTCTTTGTTTGAAGCGATCAGTGTAACGATCAGGAAAGTAGTAAAAATGTAATTAAGGTAATTTTGGCAACTTTTCAACACATCAAGCAGCACATCTTAAATTCCAATAAACAGTCATTGTGTCAAGTTACTGTCATGTTTACTGATGTTGTCAAGCAAACACATGCAATGTTTGTTGGGTCGAAGTAGGCGTTTTCACCGCTGAGGGAGACGATTTAGGCTGATTAAAGTCTGTTGTAGGTTTGCTGGAAAATTCTGACCTGCCACTTTTTGTCGTGGAAAGAAACATGGGATGATGTCTTCTAAAAAGGGGCCGTGAGGTGTGTGGTCCCGCCACTCGCTTTAATCACTGCCTTACATTCATCGCAAACAGCTAACTTTGTGTCAACCTTCCTGTCTGCAGATTTAAGGCCAAAGTATTTCCAAACGTCTGATTTTCCACCCAGCAGGCACATCAACGTCTAATAGATGTCTAAATGACGACTACACAATACGTTGAAAAGACATCTAAATATAGTTTAAAATGGAAGCCTAGAAGCCATTGAAACTTAAACGTCATTTAAATATCTAAAGATAGACGTCATTTAAACGTTGAAAAAATGTATAAAAGACGTTGATTAGATGCCAATTACTGTATTGTTTTAATGGTGCACCAAAACACATTTTATTATTCTACTAACTAGAATACCTGTTGTTTACACAAGTTGCTAGTTTAAACATGCACCATCCTCATCCCACCGGCAGGACTCCAGGTTATAAGACTTCTTGAGGTCAATTTCATGCAGCTCATGTTTTACATTGAATTTCAGCAGTAAGTTCGAGCATGAAGTCAGAATTAAGCATGAACTTTGAATTGAGCATGAAATTGAAATTGAGGTTTTAAGCTCAAGTGCATTATTTCCACATAAATTGATGAAAGAAGACAAAATTTGTAAATAATGTAAAAACAAGTTTATTCATTTCATTATTATATCTATGTAAATACAAACATGGGGCATCAGTCATCCTTCGATCTTCCACCCCCACCACACCGTCCAGGGGCATTCTTCAGATACTTTCCCATCTCGAGGTAGACCTCATTTTCCGTCACTTTATGGGAGTTTGTTATAGTCTGTGAAAAGATCAAATTGAATCAAGTAATTAAGTGAAATGATTCACCATGGTTTTGAGCAATAATTCCATTTTATAGGATATTTGGTGTACAATAGGCATATACTGTTTTTGGGGTTATTGTCCTTTTGTTTTCAGACATTAATAAGTTTTCCAGAAGATTATTTTGACATTACTTATTTGCTTGTATACTATTGATAGCAGTCGTTACAAAGACCCTGAGGGGGAAATCTCAATTTAGCCCAATAATAAGCGTGACTTAATTAAGTCTTTACAACTGAGAGAATATTATCATTTAGTGAGAAGGGCTAAGGGACAGTCAAGTCATATTGTCCTCCTTCAGGGCTCGAAGTAACTTGTTAATTACTAGTCTTTGCTAGTGATATTTTAGAATTCCAATAAAAACTTTCAAAACCCTTATATTATGATTTACCGGTAACTAGAATATCTTGAAAACTTTTGTCTGCAAAGTAACTCAACTTCAACAATTGTTTTTTTAGCAAGTGAACTTTCAATTTATCTCATCTTTTTAAGCAAGCTCTTCAGAATGTGAACCCTTGAAAACATGTCTCCTAAGAATAACTTAATTTGTCTGACCTACGAGAGGTGAACACAGCTGTGTTCTCCTAAATCCAACCTTATCACCATGACCTACAAGAGGTGAACACAGCTGTGTTCTCCTAAATCCAACCTTATCACCATGACCTACAAGAGGTGAACACAGCTGTGTTCTCCTAAATCCAACCTTATCACCATGACCTACAAGAGGTGAACACAGCTGTGTTCTCCTAAATCCAACCTGATCACCATGACCTATAAGAAGTGAACACAGCTTTGTTCTCCTAAATCCAACCTTATCACCATGACCTGCAAGGTTCACCATTACACCATTCGTCATCCATCTGCAACATAATGTAATAGATTACTACAGTACAAAAGAAGCAAGAAAATGAGCATGGCTCACTAATACCCCAGATCCTGCATGCCTGACCTCGCACATCCTAACTATTGGCGGATATTGATAACAGTTTCCCTTGGATTATGACAATATTATTATATTAATATATATTAAGATATGACACTGCATGCTTGTTCGCTGACAGCCGTCCACTTAATAAAAGCCTGATTTTCTACTGTCGAGAAGGGCTGCTTGTCATGAGCCAGATACACACCTATCTGTCGTGTTATCAATCTGTACTTTTCAGAATTGAACGACAATTAGTTTTGAAAACAACCTGTTAATGTCATTTGACTGTTCCCTGAAGAGTCTTTTTTTCCTCTTAGTTGGTACATTTGACCTGTCACAAGCACTAGAAGTTACAGTTGAGCACGATGTAGGGTGGTGTCGATTCAAGTGTGTACTCATGTTAGTTGTGTTACCGGAATAAACTAAATAGGTTTTGCAAAGCATACATACTGATTTTTCACGACAAACACACCGAACTCCATTACTATTGTAAGTGACTGGAAAATTAAAGTGTTTCCACACATTTGACTTGTATTTGCCCGACAGAGGCTCAAATTCCGTTGCTGAGAACGCCATGTTTCCCGGGGTTTTGCTATGACTTTTCGTTTCGCTTATATCATGTATCCAGCAACGTGATTGGCTGAGAGAAATGTCTCGGCCAATCATAACGCTCAAAGCGGATAGCAGTCGGTTAACTAGGTTTACATGTATCCAGTAACGATTGAACATTCTGGGAGTAACATACCTGGCGATGTAACATCTCTCTCGAGACTGCGTTGGAAATGTTTGGTGAGAATCTCAACTCAGGTAAATGATAATCGATGTGTTAGCAAATGAAAATCGATACACTTTTGGCCTTGCTATCGATACAAGGATACGAGTTTCGATTATCAGATTGTCTGAAAAACATTATTGATTCATCAATATATCGATGTATCGTGCATTGTCACGGTGCTGGCAGTGGTAATGACCCCTGCGTTAAGGGTCATTGGCTCAACCACATGTGGTCGTCTAGAAGTACCATATTGACTGCACCAGTGAACTTAGATAAAATAATATATATATTTATATCTATCTGAAAAAGAGCACAACCCAACTGCAATACTAATACATTTATTAAGACTATAACACATGTAGACATGAATCACCAAAATAAATCTGTAAGTAATATGTAACAATGAACTGAAGACCTCAAGTATCTGAGGACTGTACCTCAGTACTCTTCAAATAGAATGAAGATGATGAATATTGACATAGATATTGTTCATGTAGATATGAAGAAATTATTATCTACCAAACTAACAATAACCTTTGAATTCTTGTGAAGACTTACATTCTTATAAGACTACATGAACATGAAGAATATGAGTCTTCATGTTGTGATAACAATAATAATAAACATATCCCCGACAGGACTATAGTCTATTGCATGAAGTTATAAGTGAAACGCCAGATTGAAGGTAAGAATACAAGGAACTTACCATCATATTCCTGTGTCCAGCGTTCCAAGAGGTCCTAGTTGGTGTGAGTCACCGTGGGAACTGACGTTGGAGAGGACAACCTATGACTTGACCAAAAAGATTGAAACAGATACTTGAAACTTAGTAATTGTGTTTCTCAAGCATCAGGTTTTAATATATTGCAAAAAATATTAATTAGTCTTTATGAGTTGAAATCTGAACATGTGATAGCAGACGTTACTGGCTACTTTCACATATAATTTTAATTGTTCTAGAGTAACTAATAATGAAGATATAGTTCCAATAAAGATTTGAAAATAGTCTTCCAATGAGATTAATGGAAGAAAATACTGCATTCCTCCCAAAATAAACAAGTTTACATAAATTAGACCATATAGCCTGAAAACTAAGTAGTATGGGCCCATTTGCATGATAAAAGATTTAGGTTAAATTCACAAGTTGACTTTAAATCTTGACACAGACCACATAAATTGTATAGAATTCAACTTAATACAGGGTTTCGTCGCATGCATCCTTACCATTTCTCCTCTGATACCATGAATGAGGTTGATTTCTTTTGATTCTCTCTTCTTCTTCTTGCTTTATAAGTGGTCTACAGTCTGTTTCTGGACATGTTAGCAGTGACTAAACTCTCTTAGACGTTCTTTAAGATTTGCCCTTACTTCAACGATGAAATTGCTTGGAGTCAGATGTGTTTTGCACCCAAGAATCTCCTTCTTGACAATCTTCATCCAGTTCTCCGTGGGACTGTTTGTGTCATGTCTGTCTCCATCGAGCATTAAACCTGTCCATAATGACAATATCTTCATGTACGTGTTTGACAGGTATTAGGGCTGTAGTAGGGATTTTTCTCAGAAATACCATTTTGGGTTTCTGATTTTACTTCCTCAGAGATATGCCTGAAGTGGCTTCCAAAAGCAGAAAAACTTGGTTGTGCACTTGGCGCTTTGTGTTCGGCTTCATCGTCATTGTTGTCTTGAAATACATCCACTGCTGTATCAGGGCCTTCATTAGCTATGACCTTGTCCAAATACTTAATACTCCTTTCCACATGTGGTTGGGAGTCAAGATTCTTTGACAATAACAAAGAACACAGGCTCTTGAAACATGCATCAATTTGTTCTTGGTTTTCTGCATTCACCATACGAGCGATCACATGCAATTGAACAAAAGTATAATACTTTATGGATAACAACTTCTGTATTTTATTATGATGCGACGTTTCGGTATAGCTTCCTATACTGTGGTCAAGCAAGAGTACAAGTGTACTTTCTGCAGTGTTTGATCTTTACAAGCTGGCTCAAATGTCCTGAAATCTTTTGTAGAAGATGGGCTGAACAGATATGCACCTTTGTATGGATGCCCCAGTCAGTCTTCATGACTGGTGTGAATAAAGGGCTTGATGGCCTTCACCTTTACCTTCACTGGCTTGCCCCCCTTTTGGTTCCTTTCTTTTATTCACTATGTATCTTATACATCCTTGGAATTTGCAGCATGCCTTTGCTGTGAATAATGGACTATTCTTCTTTCGTGAGTTTAGTTTTCTAACATGGTTATATCAACAGATCAAAGGACAGGAAGGTTTGATTACTGATGGCTTCTGCTAAAACAGTTGTCCAGTTAAGCTTCGGTGTTCTCTTCTGTTGGTTTTCATTTCAAATTTCTTCCACTCTTTGTACTTGACTGTGACTGACTTGAGCTCGCAAAAATATCATGATGCAATTTGCTGGTCAAACGCAATAAACAATCAACAAATAACGTGTCTCATTATCTCTTTATTATTTACCAGTTCATATAATCAACAACAGACCTAGACAATACATCAATTAAGCAATGACAACAACTTGGTGGAAGACTAATTACTAATATTACTAGTACTCACATGTCAAACAAGGGATACTCGAACAAAAGTAACTAAATCAGTACCTCTGATAGTCCAGACAGGCGCCAGCCACGCAACACACATTCTTTGTCTTAGAGACTGTTGGATAGGCAGACACTATCCCACGGGCATGGATGGGGTTCTTTTCTTTTAACCAAAGCATGTTTCTTTTTCACTTCACCCCGCGTCAATTTGTCATGTTTTCTGTATGTGTAGTAGAACTCTCAATAATTACTCTCATCTTGTTCACTGCTTCTATCTGAGCAGCTGCCTTAGGGGTGGACTCCTTGGACGGGTCTGGTAAACGGCTGCCGCTTGGTAACAGTAACAAACTTCAGCATGATTGTCAAGTGTATGACTGTTTATAAATTTGACACATTATTCATACTTTGGTCTTGAGTAGAACAATTTAATAGACACATTCCAATTAATATAATACCTTTGAACTGTCTTAAGCTGATCTGGCCTATGCTGCGTGTGTTGATTTTAAGAAAACATTGCTGATTGCATGCACACGGAAGTACTCTACTAAGGTCAGTTCAAGATTTGTAGCAACCTTTAATGTATGACTGGATTAACTTTAGGCAGAACTTTCAGTTTGCAATTTATTTTATGAAATTAGGGAAGTTGGAAAAATATCATGATGCAAAAAACGTCTGATAGTCGCCACTTGCAAAAATATTGTGACGCAAAAATTTCGTGATTTACAATAATCAAGACGGGTACAAAGTATTCCATGTAGAATTGAACTTACAGATGAAGGTTTTTCACTGATTTTTTTCTGATTCATTGGAACTTGCAACTGGTGACAAAATCTGAGGATTCGTTATCAGTTGTTTGGCTAAAATCCCCACTGCCCATTCTAAACATAGAGGAAATTGATTTTTGACATTTTGACAGCTTCAGTGTTTTTGTCAGAGACATAAGGAAGCAAAGATGTGGTAGATCGTGTTTGCATTGTGCCGTGGCTGCCATTGGTTTGAAATACAGTAAGCCAATCAGATATCAGAAGCTATCTTTAGAGCCAAGCAAGGTTTTCCACTTGCTTGCTGTTACAGCGGCCTGGCACCACGCGGTAGACTGGTATACTGCTGACTTAGTTCCCATACCGTAACATAAAAATAGCAGACAGAAACGTAGCTTTAGGCAAACCAAACTTCCACACTAGTGTCCAAAAGGACGTTTCCACAATGAAACTAATATACTAGGAGTCAAAGATGAACAAACACAGGTTGGGTGGGAATGACATTATAATGTTAACTTCAATCATAGAAAATACAAGACACAATGGTCACTGCAAGACAATTACAAATTGTGGAAAGGGGTGGATCAAACACACAAAAATATATTATGGACTAGGGAAGCACGGACCGGGGCTAAGTCAAGGAACTAGATATAATTCTTCATATGGCTTAAAAAGAAGGAATAAACTTAGACATACTCTCTGAAATCCACCTGGAATCCACCCGGACGTCACCACTAACAAATTTTCCCCAAAATATACAATCTTTCTATTCAATTTCTCTTTATTGGCCAAAAAATAAACTAAAACCCAACAGGGAATGGAGTCGGGACTCATTGTTCCGTCACAGAACATCTTGTTGTCCCATCACGGGACATATTGTGGTGGATAACCTCACCTCTGATCGGTCGCCGATCATACAGACACTGAACAATTCATGTTACGTGCTTAAATACCCTGCAGCTGCCCTACGTCTTACATAACAACCTCGACACCATTGGCCAGCCAATCTGCCCACCACCAATCAGAATTGCTCATACCAAACAACCTGACTGCAACAGAAATGGCGGCGAAAACAATTCAACCACCGACGGAACAGAATCAAAGTATGATACCCAAACCTCACAGGAAATACATTTCCTGCACCCACGACCAACAAAAGGTACAGTTACTAACGCAAGTTAACGACCAACACCCGGAAGTAAAATGTCTGCACGAAACGAAACACGTGCTCCCCGTTACACTATCAATTGCGCATGAGGGTGGCGCAGCAGAGGTAACGAACCAGTCATGAATTCTGGGATATCATCCGGATACTTACGGGAGAAAAACAACAACAAAAGCAACAACCAGTCCACTGAAATTACTTTCTCTCGAACATAGAGAACCTGTACGACGACGACTGCCTCTTCTGGTGCCTGCGCTACCAACGCCTCGTCAACGAAATGTCATCCAATTGTCCATGCAGCGAGAAAGAGTCTTGTAACTTCCGACAGCTATCGGGACAAGCAGAGCAGCCACGGGGACGGGGACGGCATACCACCCCTTTGCCCAACTACGGCGGACCCAAGGATATGGAAGTGGCAGCCCCTCCATGCAGCGAACACAGAAAAGCCACAGACATTCCGGAAGGAATCTACACGTGCCAAAAGTTCGCCGTAGCGGAATACGAAGGGAAGAACCGACTGTGGCTGCTACTGGATTCGCCATCGACTGGAGAAAAAACAATTCCGGTGTACGGCTACAGGATACGAGTAAAGGTCCGAGACGCCGGCAGAATAGAACGCCTACGGTTGGTGGATGGACCGTTTCGGTGCAGGCTGGGTAAAATCTGCCACTCGCCCATATCGAAGAGGAAAGACGATTGAGAAGTCGAGTTGCTGCTCCCAGAGCGGGAATAGCTTCTATTGAGAATAGATATTATTTTTCTCCCCTACTGCATGTGGAAGTGGTGCACGAAGGGGTGGACCGTGGAAACTGGTTTGGGCACCTTCTTCTCTTCGTGGACTGTTGTGCTGTGCTTCCAGGTCTTGTAGACGACCTTCCAGAGAAAAACGGCAACTAGCGAAATGTAGACCCATCTTTGGGTAGATTCCACCATCTGCCCAGCTTCTGGATATTGAAACTGGTCTCTTCTTCTTGTTCCTCCTACATTTCCTCGCAGAGGAGTTTGGAATCGTCCTCGTTGTCGTCGTCGTCGATGTCCAGCCTAGACAAGACGTCGACCAACATATTCGTGGTTTGCCTCGCACAAGTCTCGATCTTTCCCAGGCGGTTGTAGAAGTCCTGGATGGTTGGCAATGTACTACCGGGTATAGCTACTTTCGATCTATCTCGAGTCACCTTTTATGGCAATGGTTCGATGACCGGCAATGATACTTCTTGTGGTGGTGGTGGAACTTCTTCTTCGACTGGCGGCATGGTTGTGGTTTCCTCGATCGGATCTTGCCATATGTCTTAGAGTCTTTTCGATCCAATACCGAAACGCTTTTTGGTCTCGGCTGCAAGCAGCACACCTCGAAGTGCACGTATTTCTTGGACTTTGTCTTGCAACAATTCTATTTTCGGAGGCATTTTTTCCTGGGAAGGCTGGTTTTTCCTCCATCCCAACGCAAACCCAGGAAATCCAGTGGGAAAAAAATTACCGCACAATTTTTTTCCCACTGGCCATAATGGTACATTTGTACTGTTATAGTAATACCTTTCTACTGCCATAATGGTACCTTTGTACTGTCATAGTGGCACTTTTGTACTGTCACTGATACCTTTGTACTATCATACTGACACCTTTATACTGCCATAGCGATACCTTTGTACTGTCATAGTGTCACCTTTGTACTGCCATACTGGTATCTTTGTACTGTTATAGTGGCACTTTTGTACTGCCACTGATACCTTTGTACTATCATACTGACACCTTTATACTGCCATAGCGATACCTTTGTACTGTCATAGTGTCACCTTTGTACTGCCATACTGGTATCTTTGTACTGTCATAGTGGCACGTTGGTACTGTCACTGATACCTTTGTACTGTCACAGTACTGCCATAGTGCTACCTTTGTACTACCATAATGGTATCTTTGTACTGCCATAGTAATACCTTTGTACTATCATAGTGATACCTTTGTACTGTCATAGTGATACCTTTGTACTATCATAGTGATACCTTTGTACTGTCATAGTGATACCTTTGTACTATCATAGTGATACCTTTGTACTGTCATAGTGGTACCTTTGTACTGCAATAATGGTACCTTTGTACTGCCTTCGCATACCTTTGTACTATCATAGTGGCACCTTTGTACTGAGATAGCGATACCTTTGTACTGTCATAGAGTCACCTTTTTACTGCCATAGCTATACCTTTGTACTGTCATAGTGATACCTTTGTACTGTCATAGTGGCACCTTTGTACTGTCATAGTGATACGTTTGTACTGCCATACTGGTACCTTTGTACTGTCATAGCGATACGTTTGTACTGCCATACTGGTACCTTTGTACTGTTATAGTGTCACCTTTGTACTGTCATAGTGGTACCTTTGTACTGTTATAGTGGTACCTTTGTACTGTCATAGTGGCACCTTTGTACTGAGATAGCGATACCTTTGTACTGTCATAGCATCACCTTTGTACTGCCATAGCGATACCTTTGTACGATCATAGTGGTACCTTTGTACTGCCATAGCTATACCTTTGTACTGTCATAGCATCACCTTTTTACTGTCATAGTGATACGTTTGTACTGCCATACTGGTACCTTTGTACTGTCATAGCGATACGTTTGTACTGCCATACTGGTACCTTTGTACTGTTATAGTGTCACCTTTGTACTGTCATAGTGGTACCTTTGTACTGTTATAGTGTCACCTTTTTACTGCCATAGCTATACCTTTGTACTGTCATAGTGGCACCTTTGTACTGTCATAGTGATACGTTTGTACTGCCATACTGGTACCTTTGTACTGTCATAGCGATACGTTTGTACTGCCATACTGGTACCTTTGTACTGTTATAGTGTCACCTTTGTACTGTCATAGTGGTACCTTTGTACTGTCATAGTGGCACCTTTGTACTGTCATAGTGATACGTTTGTACTGCCATACTGGTACCTTTGTACTGTCATAGCGATACGTTTGTACTGCCATACTGGTACCTTTGTACTGTTATAGTGTCACCTTTGTACTGTTATAGTGATACGTTTGTACTGTCATAGTGGCACCTTTGTACTGTCATAGTGATACGTTTGTACTGCCATACTGGTACCTTTGTACTGTCATAGCGATACGTTTGTACTGCCATACTGGTACCTTTGTACTGTCATAGCATCACCTTTGTACTGCCATAGCTATACCTTTGTACTGTCATAGTGATATCTTTGTACTGTCATAGTAGTTCTGTTATAGTGCAGGGATAGAAATACATTTTTTTCTAAGTGTGCCTTAGGGCACCAGGCAAATATTTTAGGTGTGCCTTTCAGAAATCAAGTGTGCCCACATGTTTTTAGAATCAATGACAGTAGCAAAGATGATCTTTTGAAATTTATTGTCAGAAAACAACAAATGTAACCATTTTTCGGTTATCACTGATATGTCTTCTGCTTAAGATGGCTTTCTTATGTTACATTTGTTCTGCTTTCCCATCACCTTTAATAGCTAAGAATCGTGTGAGAGGTTCACTTTTTTCAGTATGTCTAACATACACAATTAACTCTTCACTAACCAAACTATCAGTACTCACAACACTCTAAATGGAAAAACAACCATATTTCTTTACATCATCCATCATAATTCCAGTGATTTCCTGGGCGTAAAAGTCAATAAATGTTTTTGCTTTTTGTCATTTGCTTAAGTGTTTTGTTTGGGGATTAAATGACTAAAGGTGTGCTATGTCAAAGTGGGACCTTTGTACTGCCTTAGCAATACCTTTGTACTGTTATAGTGGTATCTTTGTACTGTAAGAGTGATACCTTTGTACTGCTATAGTGGTATCTTTGTACTGCTATAGTGGTATCTTTGTACTGTCATAGTGATACCACTGTACTGTTATAGTGGCACCTTTGTACTGCCATAGTGATACCTTTGTACTGTTATAGTGGTATCTTTTTACAGCCATAGTGATACCTTTGTACTGCGATAGAAGCACCTTTGTACTGTCATAGTGGCACCTTTGTACTGTTATAGTGGTATCTTTGTACTGCCATAGTGATACCTTTGTACTGCCATAGTGATACCTTTGTACTGTCATAGTGATACCTTTGTACTGCTATAGTGGTATCTTTGTACTGTTATAGTGGCACCTTTGTACTGTCATAGTGATACCCTTTGTGTTGTTATAGTAATACCTTTGTACTGTCATAGTAATATCTTTGTACTGTTATAGTGATACCTTTGTACTGCCATAGTGATACCTTTGTACTGTTATAGTGGTATCTTTGTACTGCCATAGTGATACCTTTGTACTGTCATAGTGGCACCTTTGTACTGTCATAGTGATACCTTTTGTACTGCTATAGTGGTATCTTTGTACTGTTATAGTGGCACCTTTGTACTGTCATAGTGATACCTTTGTACTGTCATAGTGATATCTTTGTACTGTTATAGTGGTATCTTTGTACTGCCATAGTGATACCTTTGTCCTGCTATAGTAGCACCTTTGTACTGTCATAGTGGCACCTTTGTACTGTCATAGTGGCACCTTTGTACTGTCATAGTGATACCTTGGAACTGTTATAGTGGTATCTTTATACTGCCATAGCGATACCTGTGTACTATCATAGTGGTATCTTTGTACTGTTATAGTGGCACCTTTGTACTGTCATAGTGGCACCTTTGTACTGTCACAGTGATACCTTTGTACTGTCATAGTGATACCTTTGTACTGCTATAGTGGTATCTTTGTACTGTTATAGTGGCACCTTTGTACTGTCATAGTGATACCTTTGTACTGTTATAGTGATACCTTTGTACTACTATAGTGGTATCTTTGTACTGTTATAGTGATACCTTTGTACTGTCATAGTGATACCTTTGTACTGTTATAGTGGTATCTTTGTACTGCCATAGTGATACCTTTGTACTGTCATAGTGGCACCTTTGTACTGTCATAGTGATACCTTTGTACTGTCATAGTGATACCTTTGTACTGTCATAGTGATACCTTTGTACTGCTATAGTGGTATCTTTGTACTGTTATAGTGGCACCTTTGTACTGTCATGCTGTTATAGTGATACCTTTGTACTGTTATAGTGGTATCTTTGTACTGTTATAGTGGTATCTTTGTACTGTCATAGTGATACCTTTGTACTGTTATAGTGATACCTTTGTACTGTTATAGTGGTATCTTTGTACTGTTATAGTGGCACCTTTGTACTGTCATAGTAGTGGCACCTTTGTACTGTTATAGTGCCATAGTGATACCTTTGTACTGTCATAGTGATACCTTTGTACTGTCATAGTGGATACCTTTGTGCTGTCATAGTGGCACCTTTGTACTGTCATAGTGATACCTTTGTACTGTTATAGTAATACCTTTGTGCTGTCATAGTGATATCTTTGTGCTGTATCATAGTGGTACCTTTGTACTGTTATAGTGATACCTTTGTGCTGTCATAGTAATATCTTTGTACTGTCATAGTGATACCTTTGTACTGTCATAGTGATACCTTTGTACTGTCATAGTGGTATCTTTGTACTGTCATAGTGATACCTTTGTACTGTCATAGTGGATACCTTTATACTTATGTGATACCTTGTACTATCATAGTGGTCATCTTTGTACTGTTATAGTGGATACCTTTGTACTGTCATAGTGATACCTTTGTACTGTTATAGTGGTATCTTTGTACTGCCATAGTGATACCTTTGTACTGTGGTATCTTTGTACTGTTATAGTGGCACCTTTGTGCTGTCATAGTGGCACCTTTGTGCTGTCATAGTGATACCTTATAGTGGTATCTTTATAGCTGCCATGTGCCGATATCTTTGTACTGTTATAGTGGTACCTTTGTACTGTCATAGTGATACCTTTGTACTGTCATAGTGATACCTTTGTACTACTGTTATAGTGGTATCTTTGTACTGTTATAGTGATACCTTTGTACTGTCATAGTGATACCTTTGTACTGTTATAGTGGTACCTTTGTACTGTCATAGTGATACCTTTGTACTGTTATAGTGATACCTTTTGTACTGTCATAGTGGCGCCTTTGTACTGTTATAGTGATTGGTACCTTTGTACTGTCATAGTGATACCTTTGTACTGTTATAGTGGTATCTTTGTACCTGCCATAGTGATACCTTTGTGCTGTCATGGTGATACCTTTGTACTGTTATAGTGTATCTTTGCACCTTTGTACTGTCATAGTGATACCTTTGTACTGTCATAGTGGCACCTTTGTACTATATCATGAGTGATACCTTTGTGCTGTCATAAGTGATACCTTTGTGCTGTTATAGTGGTATCTTTGTACTGTTATAGTGATACCTTTGTGCTGTCATAGTGATACCTTTTGTACTGTTATAGTGATACCTTTGTACTGCTATAGTGGTATCTTTGTACTGTTATAGTGGCACCTTTGTACTGTCATAGTGATACCTTTGTACTGTTATAGTGATACCTTTGTACTGTTATAGTGGTATCTTTGTACTGCCATAGTGATACCTTTGTACTGTCATAGTGATACCTTTGTACTGTCATAGTGATACCTTTGTACTGCTATAGTGGTATCTTTGTACTGTTATAGTGGCACCTTTGTACTGTCATAGTGATACCCTTTGTACTGTTATAGTGATACCTTGATACCTTTGTACTGTTATAGTGGTATCTTTGTACTGCCATAGTGATACCTTTGTACTGTCATAGTGGTACCTTTGTACTGCCATAGTGATACCTTTGTACTGTTATAGTGGCACCTTTGTACTGTCATAGTGATACCTTTGTACTGCTATAGTGGTATCTTTGTACTGTTATAGTGGCACCTTTGTACTGTCATAGTGATACCTTTGTACTGTCATAGTGATACCTTTGTACTGTTATAGTGATACCTTTGTACTGTAGTATAGTCCTGGTATCTTTGTGCTGCTGTCATAGTACTGTCATAGTGGCACCTTTGCTGTCTGCCATAGTGATATCTTGCCGATTTGTGCTTTATTGCTGTCATGGTAGTGATACCTTTGTGTCCTGTCATAGTGGTATCTTTGTACTGTTATAGTGGCACCTTTGTACTGTCATAGTGATACCTTTGTGCTGTTATATCTTTGTACTGTTATAATTATCTTTGTACTGTCATGGTGATACCTTTGTACTGTTATAGTGATATCTTTGTGCTGATACCTTTGTATGAGTGGTACCTTTGTACTGTCATAGTGATACCTTTGTACTGTCATATAGTGATACCTTTTGTACTGTTATAGTGGCACCTTTGTACTGTCATGGTGATACCTTTGTGCTGTCATAGTGATACCTTTGTACCTGTTATAGTGGTATCTTTGTACTGCCATAGTGATACCTTTGTACTGCCATAGTGGCACCTTTGTACTGTCAT
>NW_025766262.1:0-53055 GCF_003918875.1 Haliotis rubra
ATATGGCTGAAATATTGCCGGGGCGGTGGGGTAGCCAAGTGGTTAAAGCGTTCGCTCGTCACGCCGAAGGTCGGGTTAGATTCCCCACATGAGTACAATGTGTGAAGCCCATTTCTGGTGTCCCCGCCGTGATATTGCTCGAATATTGCTAAAGCAGTGTAAAACTAAGCTCACTCACTCACTCTTTCTAAGCAAATATTTGCCTTCCCATTTACCATTTTGTAAACCTTACCTACCCAAGGTGTCATAAACCCATGCTTAATTATTTGGTAATTTACAAACCTATTTATTCTAATGTTGGCTTTGTCTTAAGAACAGCATCATGACCAAATTGTATTTCTCATATCTTGACCAGACTTTTCCATCCTGTGTCGGTGTCCTAGTTGAACAAACATACATATTGTTGACCTACGTCCTGGCAATATTGGACCAGATCAGGTGATTGTTATCACATGGCCGACATGAGTATCAATTTGGTAACAAAACATACATAAATACAAGCAATAATTTTCCTTTCCTGCTTAATGAGAAAAGGATGTCATAAAATCAAATTTGACCATTACAATTCACTTCTTTGAGTGGCATTTTCAGACGTTTGAGAGTCAGATAAGAATGTTATGGATGAACAACTTCTTTATTCAGGTGATGCGACGTATGAACAAACGCAGATTGTGGACCTCAGAGTCAAAGCCACAGGGATGTCGACGACGGTAGTAGAAGCAACGAGTCCTGTCATTATGTCGTTTAAGGTATGTTGTTTGTGCCAAGGAAGGGCATCCAGATTGTTGACAGCTGTTGAATGTTCAATGTAGACGAGGCCTCTTAAATGGTCGGTCTTGAAACGTCGATGTTAGCAGGCAGATGATCGTAAATCCAAAGTAGTCCTGTCATACATGTCAACAACCATCCCTTCTATACCTATCACACAGTTCCAGAGAATTCCAAAATAGCCATTCCGAACCACCACCATCTAGAAATTACTGGACTCCCTCCTGGTTTCAAACTCTGTGGCAACACAATATTTCTCAAGGTACTGCACGTAGGGATTTGGGATTTAGAGTAAATTTATGTAATTCCAGTCAGTCACTTACATACACACACTAAAACACCAGGCACACCATGGTTTAAATCATTTAACTGGTATGCGTATCGATTTGAAACAGTAAGCGGACCCGGAATATGTAGTTATAGGAACTCAAATATAGAAAGCTTAGAAACTGACGATTAAATTTTAAGATCAATTGGTTTACAAACAATACAGTAAATGTAATACAATGTAATACAATGTAATAACGAAGTGATAATAACAATAAAGACAATGTTTCCCAATCTGCAACAGAGGCAAAGCTTACGAAAGCCCAGTGGGGTCACGTTTGTAGAATTTACTATTTTTCAAATATGTGGCGTTTTTTCTGTAATAATGCGAGTAAGTCGATCATATTTTCGTAATCTGAAATCTCCTTATTTGTGGCATACAATATCTAAAATTTATTCCCATATTCTGATTATCCCTCTTCCCCCTCCCCTCCCCTGTAGCTTTAATAATCATTTTCTCGAAATTTGGAAGCTTGTCTCTTTAATTCTATTAATTGATCGTTATTTCTATTATGTTCTCGAAATTTCGAGTATTTTATCGCTATTTGGTTCTGAAATTACATTGTGAGGTATTTTCTCGCTACTTACTTTATTTGCTCGTTATATTAATTATGTAATAACGAATATTTTCCAGACAATTGAAGGATTATTGCAAACCTCGAAATTGGAGAAAATAGTCGCGACAACGCATGTTCAGTGCGGGTCCGACCCGTGTTGTACTGGACTGATTTCCGTTGAACCTGGGTGCTGGATTAATACAATATTATCATCGTATTTTTAATATTGTCAGGCTTTCAATGTCCTTAGCTTCCGTTCGTATTGCCGAGGTTGTTTTTGTTGTTTTGTTGGTTGTTAACACTGAACTCAGCAACATTCCAGCTATACGACTGTTGTCTGTAAATAATCGACTCTGGACCAGACAGTTTACTTCCCTGACACCATGAACATCGATCTAGGCATGTACCAACCGAGACAGAGTCCCTTTAGCTGCCTTTGAGAAATGCATGGGTAAATGAAGATCACTTCCTCTCAGGATCTTCACGGATCAAGTCCACGTGTCAACAGTTCGAATTCAAGATTCGTCATGTATAGATCCTGATTTGTTTGCACCATCCCGTAGGTTTTATCAGCTCATGATCTTTAACGCTCATTCTTCTTCTTCAGTTAGAAACGGAAGTTTCAGACATAATTATTGGAATGATCGGGTCCTAATATATGAAGATAGAGCCTGACTTGATGATAAATGTATGTTGTTTAATTGTTAATCCCTGGGATTCTTTCTCTAGCTGTGTATACTAGGCCACAATCACTTGATCTACTGAATATGTTTACAATAACACGTCATAGAAAGAAGGGCAATGGGGTAGTCCCATGGTTCAAGCGTTCGCTCGTCTCGCCGAATACCTTCGATCCATTCACGACATGGGTACAATGGGCAAAGCACATTTCTGGTGTCCCTCGTCGTGTTATTGCTGGAATTTGGCTGAAGCTGCTTAAATCCATACTGATTAACTCATAGAAGGTTGGCTGAATTATGAAGATCTGCACGAAATGCATATTAC
The DNA here is from genome assembly GCF_003918875.1 of Haliotis rubra. Taxonomy (NCBI): domain Eukaryota; kingdom Metazoa; phylum Mollusca; class Gastropoda; order Lepetellida; family Haliotidae; genus Haliotis; species Haliotis rubra. The sequence goes on from NW_025766262.1 coordinate 2,658, forward strand.
TGTAATATTTTTTAAGTTTCTATAATTCCTGATTCTGTTACCCATAGTGTTCAGCAACCGACACTGTATGTTCATGTATGCTCATTTATATTTGATATTATTTGCGGCATCCTCGATAATTTTCAGGGTATATGGCTGAAATATTGCCACTATAGTGGAGATTCTCTGTTGCAGATTGGGAAACATTGTCTTTATTGTTATTATCACTTTGTTATTACATTGTATTACATTTACTGTATTGTTTGACAACCAATTGATCTTAAAATTTAATCATCAGTTTCTAAGCTTTCTATTTGAGTTGCGTGGACATATTCCGTCCGCTATACTGTTTCCTATCGATACGCATAAAAGTTAAATCCTATTTAAACCATTGGTGTGCCTGGTGTTTTAGTGTGTGAATGTGGATTTGAACTGCATCTTGAATTACATGTAATTTCACCTGTTAAGAGTAGGTTTAGGAGTTGCAGTACTTGAGAAATATTGTGTTTCCACAGAGTTTGAAACCAGGAGGGAGTCCAGTAATTTCTAGATGGTGGTGGTGCGGAATTGCTATTTATGGAATTCTCTGGAACTGTGTGATAGGTATAGAAGGGATGGTTGTTGACATGTATGACGGGACTACTTTGGATTTACGATCATCTGCCTGCTAACATCGACGTTTCAAGACCGACCACTTAAGAGGCCTCGTCTACATTGAACTTTCAACAGCTGTCAACAATCTGGATGCCCTTCCTTGGCACAAACAACATACCTTAAACGACATAACGACATGACTCGTTGCTTCTACTACCGTCGTCGACATCCCTGTGGCTTTGACTCTGAGGTCCACAATCTGCGTTTGTTCATACGTCGCATCACCTGAATAAAGAAGTTGTTCATCCATAACATTCTTATCTGACTCTCAAACGTCTGAAAATGCCACTCAAAGAAGTGAATGGTAATGGTCAAATTTGATTTTATGACACCCGTTCTCATTTAGCAGGAAAGGAAAATTATTGCTTGTATTTATGTATGTTTTGTTACCATATTGATACTCATGTCGGCCATGTGATAACAATCACCTCATCTGGTCCAATATTGCCAGACGTAGGTCAACAATATGTATGTATGTTCAACTAGCACACCGGGACAGGATGAACAAGTCTGGTCAAGATATGAGAAATACAATTTGTCATGATGCTGTTCTTAAAACAAAGCCAACATTGGAATAAATAGGTTTGTAAATTACCAAATAATTTAGCATGGGTTTATGACACTTTCGGTTAGTGTTTACAAAATGGTAAACGGGAAGGCAAATATTTGCTTAGAAAGAGTGAGTGAGTGAGCTTAATTTTACGCCGCTTTAGCAATATTCGAGCAATATCACGGCGGGGACACCAGAAATGGGCTTCACACATTGTACTCATGTGGGGAATCGAACCCGGACCTTCGGCGTGACGAGCGAACGCTTTAACCACTTGGCTACCCCACCGCCCCTGCTTAGAAAGGACACACACACAACAAACTCTATACGGCTTTTATACGCAATAGCCAAAACACGCACATTGGTCTATTAAATTATACGTAAAATGAATTTTTAAAACGGCGCTAACTGTAGAGGGAAGTTACGTCTAGAGTTGTGATGGGTGGGGGAGTCCAATGCCGCTACCGTATAACATAAAGCAAAACATAGCAGTGAGAAGCTGCAATTTGTGTTTATAACTGAAGAGCCAAAGAGTCATGCACTGGGGCTTGTAACGGGGCCAATAATACTAATATTCAACTGCATATTTTCAACACTTGCGTTTACTGCGTCAGCGCTAATAGCATCTGTGTTTTCCCGAGATCTGGCTGGGTTAGCCATCCTTCCTGTCAAAGAGACAATCACCAAATGCTGGCCCACAGCATGATTCACATGGTCTTGAATTTTCAAAATAATTAACTTCAAATGTATTTTCATTTCTTAGGGTAATAACCATTCTCTTCCCACAGAGGTTACTTGTCATATCTTCCTACGAACCTCTGTTCTAATACGGCCATATTTCCCGGTTCTCGTAAAATCCCCTAGCGGCAAAAGATCGCAACACGAATTATCTCCCTTCTTTCTATCCAATCAGAACACGTGTTACATCGACTTAGATTCAACTTGACTAACACAAGCAAATGTGGGGCCACAAATACCCCCACCCACCCCCGCCCCCACCCCACCCCCATCTGCCGGGGACTTGTGTTGATGTTACACACAAGACGTTTAATGGCTAGCTTGTCCGTTGTCAACGAGGGCGATGGAGACGCCACTGATCCGCCATAACATGACTGAGTTCTGTCTAGAAGAAACGTTTGCGCATCGCGCAGGGGAAAAAGTTTAGTTTTCTCGAAGCATACGGAAATTACCGAGGCCTTGCGAATGATCACCTTTGAAACAACGTCGCTGATTGCACAATTAAATCTGATTGCCTCCAATCACGAGTCTTGAACGCTCACACCATGAAAGGGCCGTATTAGAACAGAGGTTACGTAGGAAGATATGACAGGAGTAACCTCTGTTGGAAGAGAATAGGTAATAACAAATTATCTTGAAAGTTCAACTTTGTATCTTGAAATTTCATACAAAAATATAGAAAAATTCACGAATGGTCCTAAAAGGCATCCATACCTAAACGTTTTCTAAGCATTATTAATTAAAACCCGAACAAGGAATTAAAGACAATGTTTGAGAAGTTCATGTATGAATTGTTTATATCCTGTATTATAAAGGCTTTTATAGGAGAACAGAGAAACAAGAATCTGGTGTATCGATTCCAGAAGTCACGTGTCTCTGCATTATAACCAACTAGTTCAGGAGACGAGTTAGACCTGCGTTGTGCACGGGAACAAATGGATGCAAATCCAATATTTGTAGCTGTCCTCATGCTGCCCTTTCCGTTGTGTCGGGCATCAGAGGGACAGATAGATGGAACACAGGATGTGGTTTTGTCCAAATCTGTGTTCCAGTCATTTCTCAGGACAACCCAACAGCAGTGTAGCCGACTCTGTGTGTACTCGTCAAGATGTCTCTCGGTCAACTGGTCATCGTCCACCAGGGAGTGTCAGCTGGATTCAAAGAAGGGGAACAGGAAAACCTTGCAGGTGTCTGACAATAACCCGTATCTACCAGTCCAACAGATGATACAGCAGGTATGTGTGTATGTGCTGTATGTATGACTGGTGTGTAGGGTGGGGTGCGGGGTTGGATTGAGTGGTGGTGGTGATAGGGGGTAGGGGTGGGGGTTAGATGTTAGAATTGAAAATGGTGTGTGTGTGTGTGTGTGTGTGTGTGTGTGTGTGTGTGAGTGAGTGAGTGAGTGTGAGAGAGAGTGATATGTGTGTGTGGTTGGAGAACGTTTTTGTTATAATTGTTAAATTAGATCAAGGGTTTTTATTATAAAAAAATTCCAGGATTTACAAGAGATACTTGTATGGAGAAAAGCATTCACTCATATTTCATGGCAATTCGGTTTGGGGGCCATTCGACATGACTCGGCCAGGTTTCGTCAGGCACGGCAACTCTTCGACTCTAATTCTATCCCGTATTTAACTCGAATTTAACTCTAATGGTGAACTTCTGAAAATTGTTTCAAGTTAATTTAAACAGTGAAAATTAAAGGGACAATTAGTCTGATCTGATTTTCAAGGCCTCGTAACATACGTTGTTTCCATGTTCTAAAGGTTTCAATGTAAGTATGTATTTTGATATCAACTTGATATCCAACAGATGATACAGCAGGTATGTGTGTATGTATTGTATGTATGACTGGTGTATGTGTGTGGGTGGGTGTGGGGGATGGGGTGGGGATTGGGTGGTGTGTGGGGTGTGTGTTAGATGTTAGAATTGAAAAATTAGATCAAGAAATTTTATTTAATATATTTTTGCCTGGATTTACAAGAGAGGCTTGGCCAGGGTGAATTGGACCGGTAACAGACTGTATTTTACTTGTATATTTCGGCGGTATGCTAACGTAGGTCCGAGACAAAGAAAACGATTAAAATTGTATTTCTCATATATATTGAACTAAATTTCACATTGAGCTCATTATCATTTTATCAAGTTTAGACCCGTGAAGGTCCGGGATAGAATATTGATTTTCAGTAACCCATGCTTGTCGTAAGAGGCAAGTAACGGTATCCGGTTCTTAGGCTCGCTTACTTGGTTGACACATGTCATCGGTTCCCAATTGCGCAGATCATGCTGTTGATCACTGGATTGTCTGGTCTAGACTCGATCATTTACAGACCGCTCTTCGACTGCAGTCGTCGGAATTAAATCCCGTATTTAATTCGAATTTGTGTACTTTGGTTATATTCCCCTGTATCACGACAGCCTGTAAATGATTGATTCTGGTCCAGAGAAACCGACGGATAGAATATAAGCAACGTTAACACCTTTGATGCTGTCCAAACAACACGAGTCGTTGTGTCGTACAAAGAATGGGTGGTTTTATTCTCGCAGTACAACTGTGAGAGGTAGGGCGAACAGCGTCTGACGGATGCTATCTGCGAATGGCGGCGAAATCAGGTTGACACCTGGGAAGCAGATGGCGGATTGACCCTCCCTTGGTCTTCTCTTGGTATTCTGGTCTGTCCGCGAACTTCCCCGATATCTGTCGGCTCCACTTATCCTGCCTGCTTTAAAGCCAGGCGGACGACTAAGAATTTGTTTTGGGTCGGCAATTCTCATAGACATAATTGTCCTCCCAAAGGAAAGAAGTGGTGTAATGTCCAATGACTATCCCTTCCACAATATGGAATAGGATTCGCTCAGTCCTAGTGGTGCTGACCCACACCCTAACCGATCCACCGTTAAATCTTTTATGACTGACTGACTGAGTTTGGTTTTACGCCGCTTTTAGCAATATTCCAGCAACATCACGGCGGGGGGACACCAGAAATGGGCTTCACACATTGTACCCATGTGGGGATTCGAACCCGGATCTTCGGCGTGACGAGCCAACGCGTCAACCATTAGGCTACCCCACCGCCCCAAATCTTTTATGAGGTCTCAGGTTGATCTTGATTTGATGTATATTCGACGTCGCCAAACACGACTATATCTCTCAAGGACGTGCGGTCAACCAGACACGTGACCAGTGATGACTAACCCAGTCTTGATGGTGTGCATGCGCAATGTTAAAACAACTTGCATCAACTGGTAATACCATTAATCTGTCCCTTACAGTATCTCTCTACGTGGGATGAATAATGGAATTGCGGCATACAGTCTCTTCCCTTAGGTACCGGTGAAGATCCTTGTTTTAACCCTTGTCAGCAACCCATGTTTGTCGTAAGAATACAAACTTTTCAACGTCGGGCGTTGTATGCTGCCGTGCTTCTGAATCTCTCACACGCACTTTATCATGTGTATATATGGTTATTTGTAGGTTCATCCATGTGCCAATCAACCATGCAATGCCAAGCACATGTGCATCCCCGTCAACACAGCTAAAAGCCATGTATGTGTACGTATTGGGGGCTTAATACCACAAACTACTACTACTACTACTACGATTACGACTACTACTACTACTACTACTACTACTACCCCTGCATCAACTACAACTACCACCACGACTGCTACTACTACCCCAATCACCTTCCCGGCATCAACTACTACTAACCCTGCATCAACTACAACGACTACTACCACTACCGCTTCTACAACCCCAACCACCACCCCGGCATCAACTACTACTACTATTGCTACTACTACTACTACTACATCTCCTATGGCGGCCACATCGGTTCCAGCATCAACTTCAACAGCCACACTGGCAAGCTGCACTCCACCATGTACGTACATGTATGAGACAGTGTTATTGTTAAATATTACGGTGAAAAGCCACATGGATCTCTATTTCATTGACCGGATAGGAAAATACACGCAACTACATATATCTGGAAATTATTGTTTCCTCAATGTATTTAGTTGTAGATCTGAAAGAGCATGTCTGAATAGTTCTTTTCCTTGTAGCCTTTTTCTTCATTGGCAGTAGGAATTATCAACGAAAGACATCAACGCTTATAGTTTGAAAATGGTAACAATTCAGCTTCTGGAGGAAGGCATAGCGGCAAAAGAAATTTTGCCCAAATGTCTTGAGGCTCCAGGACTAAAAAAGAAACTGTGCGTCTTTATTGCCATTGGTGATATATCCTGCGGGCATCAGAAAAAGGTATCAGATCAGCCAGCAATATCTTTAAACACGAGGCTAGTCCACGAGGCATATGGTGGGATTTGAGCAACACTTGCATGTTTTCACATTTAACGACACAAGCTGCACTGACTTGGCTAAAACGTTCCTCCAACTAGGGTCCATGCAAGAAGCAAAGGCACTGTAAGTCCCAATGGACCCTAATATGGTGATCTACCTTGAGTTGTTGGCGATCAATAGCCTGTTTTTATATTGTATCGTCCTCTATAGTTAGAGTATTTTAGATATTATCACTAGTTTGAAGTATATATCTGTGATAGTCTAGTTGGTTCTACTATCCCTTGTCGACAGTTATTTCAATTGATTACCTTGTTTTTATGGCTATATGGCTGTAATATTGCCGATGCGATGTAAAATTTTACCTCACTCACTCACTCACCCACTAAAACTTTCCGAAAAGGCGATCTATTTCAGTTTCTTAGCTTTAGTTCACACATCAAATTATTACATTTTAATATTACTTGTTGTGCTGCAAATTTTATTTTTTAAGGGGCGGTGCGGTAGCCACACAATATGTGAAGCCCATTTCTGGTGTTCCCCGCCGTGATGTTGCTGGAATATTACTAAAAGCGGCGTAAAACTAAACTCTCTCAGTCACTTTGATTTTTAACCCATCACAAGTTTACTTTCAATTCGGGCTCCTTATCCACAATGGTGAAGTACAAACTCTATATCTTGCACACCCAGGGTGCACATTGTGTACATTCTGTGTGTAATATTTTTTTCATCACAAGGGATAAATATTTCAGTGTCAAAACAATGAAGGATCTTTTTCACAATGTCAATTATCATTTAATCATTGAATTTCTAAAAGAAGTAGATTTACTTGATAAATTTTGATTGATATGTTTTGTATATAGATATATATATTATTGGTAGTTTAAATGAGCAATTTGATTGTTAGTGGCTGTATCCTCACAGGGGGTTGAATTTTTGTAAAATTATTGTCCTCCTGTAGGGATATGTAAGTCTCATAACTTTCAAAGTAAATTTATAATTACCAGATTTGTAAACGTAGTATTTGTGTCATTTTATCTTGTGGCTACATTTTCCCACAAACGCCAGCGGCTAATGTAGCAAAGGTACACGGTCCCTAGTATGGTGACCTACCTTCAGTTGCTGGTGATCTCAAGCCCGTTTTTATATTGTATTGTTCATAAAACTTGTTAAATTTTACAGTTACACGCTAGTTTTAATTCTCTATCTGTGATAATCTAGTTATTTTACTGTCCTTCGTCGACAGGTTTTTTTATAATTCAGTTGCATTTCTTATGAATTTGTAATTTATTAAAGTCACGATATTGATGAAATATTGCCGATGTGACTATTAATCTTAACTCACTCACTCACTCTGTGTGTAATATACTTCTGTGTCTTACAGATAACGGTACATGTGTGACGGACAGCGACTGTGCTGTACCTCCTGGATGGACTTGTTCTGGGGGTGTCTGCACATGTTCCATCGGATACGACCTGGACGAGACCAGCGTTACGTGCAGGAAGCTGACAGGTAAACAACCTACGGCGTGATACCGGAAATACATTTTACAACTGTACCCATGCAGTTAAACGGGGCAAGTTATTTAATACTTTCCCATCAGCCTCTATATAACTGTCAGCCATTTATTGTCACTTGAGCGCGCGTGCGTGTGCGTGCATGCATGTGAGTGTGTGCATGCATATGTTTAAGCGTGTACTTGTTATGACTCCACATTATTCCACTTTAAAATATACTGGACATCATAAGCATCGTCTTTTGGAATATTTTGTGCCATGTGTATTCGGTATATTCACAATACAAGTTATTTATGCCACATTTCAGTAAAAGTAATAAATGCCTTTTATGTTTCAGCATAGTTGTTTTAGTAACCGCCATGACTGGGCAACAGTGTAGATAGTTGCTTAGAATATGAATCCACCCATGAAGGTCCGGGTTAGAGTTAGTCTTCAGTAACCCATGATTGTCGTAAGAGGCGACTAATGGGATCGGGTGGTCAGACTCGCTGACTTGGTTGACACATGCCATTGTATCCCATTTGCGTAGATCGATGCTCATGCTGTTGATCACTGGATTGTCTGGTCAAGACTCGATTGTTTACAGACCGCCGCCATATAGCAGGAATATTGCTGAGCGCGGGGTCAAACTGAACTCACCAGAATATGAATCACTGGCTTCTGTATCAATAAACTACAGGAATGATTTGGGCCTGATGTCGTTTTAGGTCCAAATGGTTGTGTTGCTTTTAAGGGAGCTTTTGTCGGCATTTCAGTCCTATAACACAGAGTGAAATACACAATCATACAAAAATATCTTTTATTGTTTTACAGAATGCTCGTCGTTTGGATCTGATTTCACCCTCTTCGTGAACCTGGCAATCAGAGGACACAACATCAGGACCATCCATTCTAAGACTTCTGCGGAATGTGCAGAGCTGTGTGTCGATGCTAAAGACATCGTCTGCAGATCCTTCGAAGATTACTATAATAGCTGCTTCTTGCAGACTCTGACGTGGTTTGACGTCGGCGGCGACGATCATCGGTCTCTAGAAGATGTTGGTCATTACCAGCGTCGATGTAACTGGTGATACGCATGGCGACGACAGTATTACATATTTCCCCAATGTTTCGGAAACTCAAAGCGAACCCGTCCATGCATAAACCTCTAACGTGCTCTCTACAAATCAATATCATCGACTGCACGCACTAGATTATAAAAAAAACTTTGATGAACTGTGAATGAACCCTCACAGCCATACATTACCACAAAAGAATAATCTCTGAATGGGTTCTATATTTTATGTTTAAATGTTGCAGGCACTCGTGAAGAGCAATCTCCTCAGAAGGCAGACTGGTTTTATATATATATGTTGTATGTCTACAAACGGGACTCACTCACTGTGCTTTGATGTATCGCATGGTCGCTCTAGTGTTCTTATGTAGATGTGTTTATGGAGTAGAGATCATAATTATACATCCATATATATTTGCACAGTGTGTGAATGCAATCCATGTTCACTCACTCATCAGTCAGGCTCCTCCATCGTGACTGTTTGGACAGGATGTGGAAACAACAGACAACGTCTGTCTGATCTGGACTGGTCGCCTTGCATGCTGCGAATGGTATGCTCTCACAGTAGTACTTAAAACCTTTCTCGAAATGTTTGTTTCCCAAACTTATGTTATGTCCTCTGCGTATTTCTCCACAAAGGAGAAAGTGTGCTTGGGAAGACGCCGCAGGTCTCTGGCGTTTGATTGTGATCTTGCCATATTTTGAACGACTGTTTTCCAGGTTCTTTCCCTTATAAATATATATGAGTACAAACAGGGATTCTCAAGCTGGCATTTTAACTTGCGTAGTCATTGTCACAACTTCCAAGTTCATTTTTCTCCAATTCCCTTTCTGTAACAGGTTAGTGTTATGGCATTGTGTAGTCATAGGTTAGTATAATGTTATGTAAATGTTGTATAAAGCTACAAATGTCTAAACAGGTCGTGTGTATTCACCACACCAGTTAACAACCAGTTTGTGAATTTGTTTCAGTTGAAGATATTGCATTTGTATTGAATGTTTCATGAATAAACAAAATCAGTATGCTGATTATTTCCATGTGTTTCACCTTTTAATATACATTAACGCACGACGCCATATATTATGATAGAGGGTTTAGATAGCTTGATTAAAACTCATCGAAGTACATATTCCAGATTAGGAGTTGGCATTACAAGCAATGTGACAATAACGATCAATGCCAGTTCTTTAATGGACGCCTATCTGTACGCGATTCAAACAGGCAAAAGGGTTTTGTTATATGCAAATCGCAGTTTTGCACGTATGTCCCGGAAGTAATATAAATTCACCGCTTAGCGCATGCAAATCAAGGGAATATACATCTCTGCCCTTTCCTAATCCCTACCCTTAAACGGTTGGTTCTACAGTTAACGTGAAACACGATTGTTTGTATTGTTTTCGAATTTGGAGATCGCCAAGTGCAGTGACATTTTATTGTTTTTTAAGAATTACTACAATTTACACTTTTGAACTTGGACAAGTTTGTTCACCCAATCACTTTCAAAATAAGGGTAAAATTGTTTCTCATTGAGGTGCAGTGCACGAAACAAGTCAGGATGTAATATGATGGTCATGCGTATTGGAAGTGAAATGGTCAGTTTGTTAGTTATTTGCTTTATTTAACATCGCACGCACAACTAAAATATTTCGGCGACAGGGTAGTACACTGAATAAGAAATGAGGGGGAACAAAAAATATAAATTTTAAAAGTGTGGTGTTACTAATATTACTAGGTATAACATATGAAATAGGTAAAGAGTAATAGAGATTTGGAATTTAATATAGATGTAGTGTAGTAAATGGTTATTCTCATTATTATTGTATTTTTTCAACCGACCGATGTTTAAAAACATATTTATTATGTGAATAATGATAATCATATAAAAGGTTAAAAAATGAAGTTGATAAAAAGAGAGAATTCTTTTGAATTATTTGGGATTTATTAGAATGTGCTTGAGATCAGAAGAGTTAGAATTGTTGAGGTACTGTTTTAAAGCATTGGTAAATGGGGTACTTTGTTTATTATATTTTGAACAGTAAAAGATATTGTGGGCTATTGGTTCAGGAATATGGCAAGTGCCGTTTGGATGAGGGTTGATTTTGTGTAGATAGTGATTAAGATTGCAATTTGCTAGTCTTAATCTGGTTTTGGCAACATCAATTCGGCGTGTTCGGTGATAATTTTTACATTTTGTATTTAGTGTTTGTTTGATGAGTCTTAGAATGACATAGAACCCAAGCGTCTCATACAAACCGAAACGTGAGTCTCATGAACCAATTCAGACAATGACCGACTTTTCAGCTGATCCGAATTTTCTCGTGTGAAAGTGAAAAGAGACACTACAAACAGCTATGGTATTTATAAATGAATTTTTATTTTAATCGTGTTTCTATATTTCATGACGAGGTTTAGACAGCATGACGTTAACTAAGGCGTCACAGACTGTCCCTGTTTGAAGAGGTCGTAAAATGATTCACACCTTATCTGGCTGACTGGTTACGACTGTTATGTGTTCTTTCGCTTATTAAGTGTATTTTTTGTAACGCACAATGTGATTGTGTACGACAATATCAAGGTCGTACAAGACCGCCAAACATTTTTAGCGGTCGGGCCTCGTTTTGAGATTCCCGTGCCGTTTGTCAGAGAACGCTGTACGACAGAGCACGCTTCTCGACGTGTTTGCAAGGATTAGGAGGTGCGTGTTTGAAATAATTTGATTTCTTCTTTTCTTTAAATACAACCTACTTTACCTACGAAAAAACAAAACAGTCCCAAACAAAATTCTGGATTGGTTGTTGTACCAAGTTGCGCAATAGGTTGGACGGAACCCAGTCAGCAGGAAACGAGACTGTTTGATAATCAATGACTTTAGGAACTATCGATAGATGGATCCAGGGGCGTAGGTTGTGGGGCAGCCATGTGCTTAAAGTCCAACGGGCGAACCCTATTTCTGACTCTCCCGTAGTGCTGTTGCTGGAATATGCTAGTGAGTGAATTTTGCTTAACGTCGCATCAGAAAGTTTGCAAACATTCAGGCGCGTAGCAAACTAATTTTTTCGTGTAGCATGTATTGTCATGAATCCAACTGTCTCAGTTGAAGAAGAATATCTATATAACAATGTAAAACAATATGAACAGCTCACAGAAAAGGTTGCAGAAGGTCAGACTCTTCTGATTTACTTATATGTGCGTTTCTTTACAAACAAGAGAAAAGTCCGGTCACGTTAATATGCAAATTAGCCTGTGGTTATGATGTTTGGCTAAGTCATCACTGCACCGGAATGTGTATCTGACCGAGCGAAAGCGAGGTTAGAAACCATAGGAAGGTCACGAATTTCGTATACTTCGTATGTAATGAGACCGAGTGCGGTATTTTATTTATTACCCACGTGTTACATGCATTAAATTGACAAAATAGCGTATTTTTGTTATTTTTATGTTCTAACACCGAAACCGGTTTCATAAAAAGTTTGCAGAAGAATTTTGTTCTGTAGTACACTTTTTGCATGACGTCACACTGTATGGACGTCACTACGCCATCCTCGTCTGCCCCCTTCGTAACCGACGTCACGATGTATGTCAGTTGCATTCGCCTCGTACAACATCCTACATAAACTACTCGGCTAACATCACTGGTGGAAACTTCGCGTTTATGTTTTTCAAAGGATATAATGTCTCAGTTCGACTCACAATTAAACAGCGTTAGGGCAACGTTCACAATGTTTACATTCCCACAATGTATATAAGTTGTGGAGTGAATGAATTCGCGTGTTTGTTATGAATAAAAAGTAGTTCCGTCACAACGTGACTTAATTTAGAGGTCATCGGTTATCCAATCAAATTTTTAGAACCTCAAGTCGATACGACACAGGTCAACGCAATACGGCACTTGTGTGACGTACGAGATTAGTATGCACCTACCCATACGTTGACCACGTGGGTAATAGATAAATATACAGAAACAAATAATTAGTTCCAGACAAAAGGAACTAAATATGTAACTAGTTTCTTCTATTACAAACACAGTTGTTAGATGGAATTGCTGAATGTTCGGCTTCTCTTTCCTTAAGCACTAACCAATAAATACACAACTACACAAAGTGCCATGTGTTAACATGTCTACGTAAAAGGCTGTATTGTCCTTCAGCAACCGATGCTTGTCGTAAGAGGCGACTAACGGGATCGGGTGGTCAGGCTCGCTGACTTGGTTGACACAAGCCATCGGTTCCCAATTGCGCAGATCGATGCTCATATTGTTGATCACTGGATTGTCTGGTCCAGACTCGATTACTAACTGACCGCCGCCATATAGCTGGAATATTGCTGAGTGCGGCGTAAAACTAAACTCACTCACTCACTACAGGGACACAAGAGCGACCATGATACATATTAAAGCAGAGTGAGTGCGCGATTCCCGTTCATAAAGTCACGAGTGCCTGCAACATATATACTACCCATCAAAAGTGACTCACTAGAGTAAATGTAGCCATTTATTTCAGGCAACTGTCCTAAACTAGATTTTGCAAAATATTCCATACTGTTTAAAGGTACTGTTTTCACAGGAACTGATGCATTGTAAAACAAATTCGTAACGTTGAAAAGATTATTATCATGAGTTCAATGAATGATGACACTCAGTGAAACTTGCCAAATTCTTAACAAAACTATACACCAAAACGCAGCTGTTCACTTGCACGATATTTGCACATGTTTTTCAGCAATTTGATGTACGATTCTCATGCAGTTCAGCTGCTTAAGGTTTGCAGTTCGTTCCCCCAAGTAAGTGGAGAAATTCATCTTCGATGTAACCACATATATATGCATAACATATAGTGAATGCTTTAAGTGAGTCTAATTTTTATGGATAGTATATAGAAGCCGTTCAGAGATTATTCTTTTGTGGTAATGTTCATTAATGTTTTTAATCCAGTGCGTGCAGTCGATGATATTCATTTATAGAGAGCACGTGAGATGTTCATGCATGGAGGGGTTCGCTTTCAATTTCCAAAACATTGGGGGAAATATGTGAAACTGTCGGCGCAATCTCGCAGTCACAGGAAATCTTGCGTCTTCGTGTTTTTTTGCCTGATTTTTACAGGTCGAGATTGCGAGATTATACCCCATTCTCATGTTTTCGACTCTTGACAAAAGTACCAAAAAAATTAAGATCGTGAGAATGCGAAGGTTTTGACACATTTCGTGTTCTCATCTTCCAATATTTTGTCATATTAAACTTCTTTCCATATTACTAGCTCAATCAGAGACATAAGCCTGTGTGTTTCACCAGTTACATCGACGCTGGTAATGACCAACATTTGCAAGAGAACGATGATCGTCGCCGCCGACGTCAAACCACGTCAGAGTCTGCAAGAAGCAGTTATTATTGTAATGTTCGAAAGATCTGCAGACGATGTTTTTAGCATCCACACACAGCTCTGCACATTCCGCAGAAGTCTTAGAATAGATGGTCCTGACGTTGTGTCCTCTGATTGCCAGGTTCACGAAGAGGGTGAAATCAGATCCAAACGATGAGCATTCTGTAAAAAGACAACAAGTCATATTTCTGATTGAATCTGGATTACTCTCTATGTTATAGAGGACTGAAATGCCGACTAAAGCTGCCTCAAAAGCAACTCAAGCATTTGGACCTAACACGACATCAGGCCCAAATCATTCCTGTAGTTTATTGATACAGAAGCCAGTGATTCATATTCTTAGCAACTATCTACACTGTAGTTACCCTGTCATGACGGTTACTAAAACAACTATGCTGAAACTTTAATGGCAGTTATTACGTTTACTGAATTGTAGCTTAAATGTGAATATACCGAATACACATGGCACAAAATATTGCCAATGACTATGCAGTATTTTAAATGGACATAAATGGAATATAAATAATGCTCAAACATATGAATGCACACACTCACACGCACACACGCATGCACGCACGCCCACATTGCAAGTAAATGACTGAGAGTTATAAACAGTCTGATGGGAAGTATTAAACAACTTGCCCCATTTCAGTGCATGGGTACAGTTGTAAAGTGTATTTCCGGTATCACGCCGTAGGTTGTTTACCTGTCAGCTTCCTGCACGTAACGCTGGTCTCGTCCATGTCGTACCCGATGGAACATGTGCAGACACCCCCAGAACAAGTCCGTCCAGGAGAAACAGCACAGTCGCTGTCCGCCTCACACGTACCGTCATCTGTAAGACACAGAAGTATATTACACATAGAATGTACACCATGTACAAGATATCGTTGGTGCCTGAGTTGAAAGTATACTTGTGATGCAGCAGCAAGTAATAATTATAAAATGTAATAATTTGATATGCGAGTGGGTGAGTTTAGTTTTACGCCGCACTCAGCAATATTCCAGCTACATGGCGGCGGTCTGTACATAATCGAGTCTGGACCAGACAATCCAGTCATCAACAACATGAGCATCGATCTGCGCAATGGGGAACCGATGACATGTGTCAACCAAGTCAGCGAGCCTGACCACCCGATCCCGTTAGTCGCCTCTTACGACAAGCATGGGTTACTGAAGGCCAATAGTCTAACCTTCACGGGTGATTTGAAGACCTTCACGGGTGATTTGATATGCTAAACAAAAGCTAGATTCTGAAATATGTTGCCTTTTCGGGACGTTTTAGCCAAACTTGTACAGCTTGTGTCGTTAAACGTGAAAACATGCAAGTGTTGCTCAAATCCCACCATATGCCTCGTGGACTAGCCTCGTGGTTAAAGATATTACTGGCTGATCTGATGCCTATTTCTGATGCGCGCAGGAGATATCACCAATGACAATAAAGCGGCACAATTTCGTTTTTAGTCCTGGAATCTGAAGACTTGTGTGCAGAATGTTTTTGCCGCTATTTCTTCCTTCAGTAACTGAACTCTTACCATTTTCAAACTAGAATTGCCATTTTGATTTCTTCTGTTGATAATTCCTTACGCCAATGAGGAACAGAACTATTTAGACATGCTGTTTCAGATCTACAGCTAAATACAATAAGGAAATAATTATTTCCAGATACATGTAGTTGCGTGTTTGTTTGTTATCAGGTCAATGAAATAGAGATCCATGTGGCTTTTCACCGTAATAATTTTTAACAACAACAACACTGTCTCATAGTTCCCTTGAGAGGGTATGTAAGCCCACTGTCTGTCCCTTTCTCTGCACTCCTCCCTCGTAACAAATAGTGAATTGTGTCAATATTTTAATGATAGATTGTTAAACAACTTTTATATTTTTAGGACAAAAATTCTGCAAAAACCTCACAGAGTTGGTATGATGTTTTGATTATGATCAGCGTTTCATTGAGTATTTTATGTTTATTAGTTTTCGAGTTAGATTGCAATTCATCGGTCCGCTTTTGAGCCAAACGGACTATAGTACTTTTACTGTCCTTCGTTGACAGGGTTTTATAAATTATATGTATTTTTGTGAATTTAGAACTAGTTTTAGTCACGATGTGGCTGAAATGTGGCCGATGTGACTATAAATTTTAACTCCCTCACTGTCGCATACATGTACGTACATGGTGTAGTCGTGCTTGCCAGTGTGGTTGTTGAAGTTGATGCTGGAACTGATGTAGTCGCCACCGGAGATGTAGTAGTAGTAGTAGTAGTAGTTGATGCCGTTGTGGTGGTTGGAGTAGTAGTAGCAGTAGTGGTGGTAGGTGTAGTTGATGCAGGGTTTGTAGTAGTAGTTGATGCCGTTGTGGTGGTTGGAGTAGTAGTAGCAGTAGTGGTGGTTGGAGTAGTAGTAGCAGTAGTGGTGGTAGTTGTAGTTGATCCAGGGTTTGTAGTAGTAGTTGATGCCGTTGTGGTGGTTGGAGTAGTAGTAGCAGTAATGGTGGTTGGAGTAGTAGTAGCAGTAGTAGTGGTAGTTGTAGTTGATGCAGGGTTTGTAGTAGTAGTTGATGCCGTTGTGGTGGTTGGAGTAGTAGTAGCAGTAGTGGTGGTAGTTGTAGTTGATTCAGGGCTAGTAGTAGTAGTAGTAGTAGTCGTAATCGTAGTAGTAGTTTGTGGTATTAAGCCCCCAATATGTACACATACATGGCTTTTAGCTGTGTTGACGGGGATGCACATGTGCTTGGCACTGCATGGTTGATTGGCACATGGATGAACCTACAAATAACCATATATACACATGATAAAGTGCGTGTGAAAATGTTTAGAAGTTTGGGAACATATGTGCCCGACGTTGAAATGTTTGTATTTTTACGACAAGCATGAGTGCTAAGACCAGATATATCCCGGATCTTCACCGGTACGTTACGGAAGAGACTGTATGCCGCAATCCCATTATTCATCCCACGTAGAAAGATACTGTAAGGGACAGATTAATGGTATTGCAAGCTGATAAAAATTGTTCTAACATTTTCGTATTCACACCATCAAGACTGGGTTAGTCATCACTGGTTGCGTGTCTGATTGACCACACGTCCTCGAGAGATATAGATGAACATAAATGATTCGACGGTGGAACGGTTAGGGTAAGGGTTAGCATCACTAGGTCTGAGCGAATCGTATTCCATATTGTGCAAGGGAGAGGCATTGGACATACACTACACTAGGACGACAACGCATAGGCGGATCCAGAGAGAGAGAGAGGGGGGGGTGGGTGTGTGTGTTGGGTTACAGAGGTGCGCGCGGGTGAAATGTGTGTGCACACACCCCTTTCTCACTAGTGTGTAACACACACACACACACACCACACCACACCACACCACACCACACCACACCACACCACACCACACCACACCACACCACACCACACCACACCACACCACACCACACCACACCACACCACACCACACCACACCACACCACACCACACCCCTTCTCATTAAGCTGTATCCGCTGCGACGCTCGTGCCTTCGTGCACGAATTGTCAATGGTCTCCAGCAGCACAAGATCAATACAATACGAAGATAACAATGATCCCAGACATGGCACTCACTGAACATGACTGGGTCACGTGTAGTTACAGGCCACCGATCACATTGGCTGAACTTGGCCAGGCGTAGCAAGAGCAGTGGTACTGAACGTTTTCCTTTCGATAAGCATCCCGAGCCCGAGAAGGATCAAGTAAAATTCTTCAAAGGCATTTAAAAGTATGCATCGGAAAATCGTAAGGATAACAACTTTTTTATTTACTGTTCACAACATTTCCGGGTTAGTACTTCCCTTCTTCAGATGGATAATGATCATAGTGTACAGTATATATATCGATGTACAGTAAGCCATATATGTAAATTAAGTACAAGAGCAAGTGAAGAAGGAGGTATAATTAAGTATGTACAAACAATGAGGTGAGATGAAAGAGAAGAATACAATGATAGGGTATATTTCATCAGACATCTACATGGAGATGAAGCAGTCAGACTCCTCAGCATGATCTCAACGCAACACCAAGATCATCAAGACGAAGAACCACCTCACCTTCCTACTCTGATGCAGAGACAACAACATCGTACCTAATGGACTCAGACTCTCCTGTCCAGACCTGCACCCCATCCATCTCGAAAATTCTCCATCAAGCCAGCAGCAGAATCCTCAAGGTCCAAGTCCAGCAACTGAGACTGAAGAAAGCCTCCCTGGAGGATAACCTTCGCAGATCTTCAGCCGATCTAGAGGCCACCCTCAACCCTGACCTCCTACAGATAGTCCAGTCGCTTACAGCCCTCAACGATAAGATGAAACAACGCCAGACTAAGAAATTCAACAGCATGCAGCAGCTCACTCATCCCATCCTAGCGTCACCACCATCATCTGTGAAGCATACTACAAGAAAACCCTAGTCAACCTCAGCTCCAAAACTACTGACCACTGCCCAGACATCCCACCTTTCAGAAAGTCTGAAATTCGTCCCCACCTGCAGCACCATCAAGTCAGAAGAATTCATCACCAGCATCGAAAGCGGCCTCCAACAACTGACCCCCCCACTTGCCACGTAGATTACCTCCGGTACCAAATAGCCGACCTCGTCAAACAGTCTCAAAGCAACGCAGCAATCTCTCATCACAAGAAAAGAAGGCCATCCAAGAACTCCGCAGCGATAAGTCCATTATCATCAAGAACAATTGGATAGGGCCAGGGAGCAGTCAACATGGACACTCCTGAATTCCACTGCCTTGTGAACAAGACCCTCAGCAACACCTCAACCTACAAGATCATACCCAAGGATCCAACCAAATCAATGACACTGTGTACAATAAGTTAAATCCAATCAATTGTCAATTTCCCCTATGCCCGTGCTACTGAAAAATTCACAAAAAAACATAAAATTTAGTATTCCTGTGTGCTCGCGAGGTTCAGTTTACTACAAAACAGCTCAATTTCTTTCTAAACTCTTGTCCCTTTGGGGAAAGAAGGTAAATCCTTCATCAATGACTCGGCATTATTTGTGAACAAACTGTTGGACGCAAGATTATCAGGCCAAATGGTCAGTTATAATGTTGTTGACTTATTTACAAACATCCCATTATATGAAACTCTTGACATTCTCCGTGCAAAGTTAGACAGTTGTATTAACACTCTTGACACAAAACGCAGCATAGACAGTATGATCGAATTGGCATCCAGCTGTTTCCAGACAGCATATTTCACATGGCAGAACAACATCTATTAGCAGATTCAAGGGCCCCCGCAGGTTCACTACCACTGCCCTGCTGACCCAAACCAAACACCAAACCCCCACCCCACCCCACCCCACCCCACCCCACCCCACCCCACCCACACACACACACACACACACCGCTGAAATCTTCATGACCGCCTTTGAAGAGACAGGCCTAGAAACATCGCCTGTTCATCCACTATGCTGGTACAGGAAAGTGGATGACACTTTCGCCATCCTTGATCCTGACCACGACCCTGCAGTCCTCCAAATCAACTCAAGAAACAGCACACACGCATCCAGTTCAGCATGGATATTGAAGATCAACACAAGCTGCCCTTGCTTGATGTATCCCTCGACAATTCATCCAACAAGATCACTCCCTCTGTCTATAGAAAACCAACACACACGGACCAGTGTATTCACCATCTATCCAACCACCATTCACAAATAAAACGAGCCATAGTTTCAACCCTAACCATACGCGGCAAGGCTATCTGCGATCAAGGCAAACTCCAAGATGAAATCGACCACCTCAAAACAACCCTCATCACCCTCAACGGATATCCCAAACATCTTGTATTGCAGACCGTAGCCACCACCCACCCTCCAACGAAATGACCGTCCACCAAAACCTGAACGAGCTCCCATCCGGATCAACAATCCCTACCAAGGCTAGATTAGCCATCACATCAGCCGACTTCTTAAAAGAACTGCCAGTGTTGATGTAACATTTCATTCTGACAAAACTTTGAAATCAATCCTGAGAGCGAATGTGAGAGGTGATAGCAACCAGACCGACCCCAATCCCAGAGGATCTATCTACAAAATTTGTAGTGATTATGGAAGTAGCTATATTGAAGAAACTTGCGGGCCCTTGACCTTATTGTAAAAACATACCCTATCATTGTATTCTTCTCTGTCATCTCACCTCATAGTTTGTACATCCGTAATTAATTATATCTCCTTCTTCCCTTCCGTTTGTATATACTCAATTTACATATCTGGCCTCCTGTACATCAATATATATATATACTGACTGACTGAGTTTGGTTTTACGCCGCTTTTAGCAATATTCCAGCAACATCAGGGCGGGGGACACCAGAAATGAGCTTCACACATTGTACCCATGTGGAGATTCGAACCCGGGTATTCGGCGTGACGAGCCAACGCTTTAACCACTAGGCTACCCCACCTCCCCCTATATATATATATATATATATATATATATATATATATATATACACATATATATACATACACACACACATATCAATACACACACACACATATATATATATATCTATATATATATCTCAACCACAATCGACATATGTAATTGTATAAACAAGTATAACCAGTGATTATGTCTAATGATGTTTCACTCAGTGGTTATGTCAATTTCTGAAATTTTCAGTAATTAGACATAATCACTGAAACGAACCACGGAAAGTTATGCTTGTTTACTGAAAGCATATTCTTCAGTTTTCAAATGAGATTAGAGATCAATGTGTCTTAGTATGAATGAGAAGCAAACAGAAGCATGTGTTGTAACAACATGTGAGGGTACTTCATTGGTAGTCCATTGTAATCAAGACACAACATGTGTCACTAAACTCTATGATGTCAGTGACTTTGACACAGATCAAACAGTCTCTCTATGTCAAGCAGTTCAACGTGAGTCAGATTGTGGTGGCTAAGATTGGTGAGATGCAACTGTGCTGGGGCCAAACGGTGTCAAACTAAGCGCTGCAAATGTTTCAAAGCAAAACTGGAGTGCAATTCCAGATGTCACTCAAGTCTGCCATGTACATGTCCATATTTACGAGTATGATGTAATGTTGACTGCTGCCAAGGGTGGGATGTTAAATGGAAACTGTTTCCGTGACCAAAATGATCTATGTATAGTTCAACAGCTTCTCTGGGCAAATGACTCAGCCTGTGGTCATCAAAGATTCCTAATATGTAATTGACCATTGCTTACGTTATAATGTTGTCTTGTAAATTAAGAATAAACGTAATCAACATGGTTCTTCTTTGTTACATTATTATTTCGTATAAGAGTTCATTATACATTCTAGCACGACAATGTGTGATATTCGATTCTGATTGGCTGAGAGCTCATCAAAACCATACTTAAATGACAGTTTAAGGACCGCTAATTAAAGTGATCGATTCACCGCGTATGAATACAACGAACTCGTTGACCCTATTGTTTGTAAACAAACATGTCGGACATCGGCAATTTCTATCTCGGCAGCATCTTTGGTGTTTTTGAAGTATAAAGCGAAGGGTTTGAAGAAGAATTTCTTGACCCTCATCCAAGTGAAGAAACTACGAAGCTGAAAAATCCGTCAGAAGCGCAAAAGCGGCAGTATATTCAAAGCGGGTCCAGATCTACGTGTGTTGACGTCGACAACACACGTCGGCCCACACGTCATAACCTGACCGCTTCCGTCCCGGCCGTAATGCCCAGTCCTTCCACTTCCACTGTCCATGTATCCCACATAAAACGTGGCATGTCAGGTCTTTTCCAAATTGGGAATAGTAGGGTGGTGCTCAACAATTATTTCCGTGAATAAAGTTAGCGGCGACTAAACTTAGCGAGTTCACAGCTTGCATTTGGGCGAGTCGATTGTCATACAGTAGTGGAGATCAATAATTCGCTTGCGAAAAATCAAATAATTGTACCTCCTCACAGTATGAACTGTATTTTTATTTATTTATGTATGCTACTTGTTACAAATACAAGCATACTGGTTCCTGAAATATAGCATTTATGTTGTTGAAAATGTCGTATTTTGTTCATTACACAACCTGTCCCTCAACGGGACGATTCCAAGCGATTTCCAAGAAAAAGGTCCCTTTGCGCCTTGTGTTCTTGCGCGCCTAACAGTTCGGTTTTAAAACGCTTATCAGTCATGCTAGAATGAAGATAAAGCCACTCTGTTTTCAATTTTGCGGTCCTTTTTCGTTGATTTAAGACCCATAAATATTTAATTCAGCGGTCAAGCAGTTGGTGACTTGGTATGACTAGATGAGCAGATTATGTCTATGAGAATTGCCGATCTAAAACGGATAGTTAGTCGTCCTTCTGCCTACATCTATTAAGCAGGCAGGATAGGGGAAGCCGACAGACAGCGAGAAACGCACTTTCTCAATAAAACTGTACATATTGGACGGGCAGACCATAGCCACCACCCACCCTCCAACGAAATGACCGTCCACCAAAACCTGAACGAGCCCCCATCCGGATCAACAATCCCTACCAAGGCTAGATTAGCCATCACATCAGCCGACTTCTTAAAAGAACTGCCAGTGTTGAGGTAACATTTCATTCTGATAAAACTTTGAAATCAATCCTGAGAGCGAATGGGAGAGGTGGTAGCAACCAGACCGACCCCGATCCCAGAGGATGTATCTACAAAATTTGTAGTGATTATGGAAGCAGCTATATTGAAGAAACTTGCGGGCCCTTCAACATAAAGCTAAAAGAACATAAAACTTCAGTTGAAAAATATGATCTCAAATCTGCCCTCTCAGAACACTCTGCCATGTAAAGATACCCTTGACCTTATTGTAAAAACATACCCTATGATTGTATTCTTCTCTGTCATCTCACCTCTTAGTTTGTACATCCGTAATTACTTATATCTCCTTCTTCCCTTGCGTTTGTATATACTCAATTTACATATCTGGCTTCCTGTACATCAACACACACACACACACGCACGCACGCACGCACGCACGCACACACGCACACACACACGCACGCGCGCACACACACAGAGTTTTCAAATGAGATTAGAGATCAATGTGTCTTAGTATGAATGAGAAGCAAACAGAAGCAAGTGTTGTAACAACATATGAGGGTACTTCATTGGTAGTCCATTGTAATCAAGACACATGTGTCACTAAACTCTATGATGTCAGTGACTTGACACAGATCAAACAGTCTCTCTATGTCAAGCAGTTCAACGTGAGTCAGATTGTGGTGGCTAAGATTGGTGAGATGCAACTGTGCTGGGGCCAACCGGTGTCAAACTAAGCGCTGCAAATGTTTCAAAGCAAAACTGGAGTGCAATTCCAGATGTCACTCAAGTCTGCCATGTACATGTCCGTAAATACGAGTATGGTGTAATGTTGACTGCTGCCAAGGGTGGAATGTTAAATGGAAACTGTTTCCGTGATCAACATGATCTATGTATCGTTCAACAGTCTCTCTGGGCAAATGACTCAGCCTGTGGTCATCAAAGATTCCTAATATTTAATTGACCATTGTTTACGTTCTAATGTTGTCTTGTAAATTAAGAATAAACGTAATCAACATGGTTCTTCTTTGTTACAGTATTATTTCGTATAAGAGTTCATTGTACATTCTAGCACGACAATGTGTGATACTCGATTCTGATTGGCTGAGAGCTCATCAAAACCATACTTAAATGACAGTTTAAGGACCGTGACCGATTCACCGCGTATGAATACAACGAACTCGTTGACCCTATTGTTTGTAAACAAACATGTCGGACATCGGCAATTTCTATCTCGGCAGCATCTTTGGTGTCTTTGAAGTAAAAAGCGAATGGTTTGAAGAAGAATTTCATTCCAGTGAAGAAACTACGAAGCTAGAAAATCCGTCAGCAGCGCAAAAGCGGCAGTATATTCAAAGCGGGTCCAGATCTACGTGTGTTGACGTCGACAACACACGTCAGTCCACACGTCCTGACCTGACCGCTTCCGTCCCGGCCGTAATGCCCAGTCCTTCCACTTCCACTGTCCATGTATCCCACATAAAACGTGGCATGTCAGGTCTTTTCCAACTTGGGAATAGTAAGGTGGTGATCAACAATTATTTCCGTGAAAAAAGTTGTTTTTTCGGGGTTTTTTGTGTGTTTTTTTAAAATAAAGTTAGCGGCGACTAAACTTAGCGAGTTCACGGCTTGCATTTGGGCGAGTCGATTGTCATACAGTAGGGGAGATCAATAATTCGCTTGAGAAAAATCAAATAATTGTACTTGCTCACAGTATAAGCTGTATTTTTATTTATTTATGTATGCTACTTGTTACAAATACAAGCATACTGGTTCCTGAAATATAGCATTTATGTTGTTGAAAATGTCTTATTTTGTTCATTATACAACCTGTCCCTCAACGGGACGATTCCAAGCGATTTCCAGGAAAAAAGGCCCTTTGCGCCTTGTGTTCTTGCGCGCCAAAACACTTATCAGTCGTGCTAGAATGAAGATAAAGCTACTCTGTTTTCAATTTTGCGGTTCTTTATCGTTGACTTAAGACCCATAAATGTTTAATTTAGCTTTCAAGTAGTTGGTGACTTGGTATGACTAGATAAGCAGATTATGTCTATGAGAATTGCCGATCTAAAACGGATAGTTAGTCGTCCTTCTGCCTAAATCTATTAAGCAGGCAGGATAGGGGAAGCCGACAGACAGCGAGGAACGCACTTTCTCAATAAAACTGTACATATTGGACGCCATTGTCTGCCACAGGCAACACAGCTTTGTTATCAACGTTCGTGTCATAGCTGTCCATAATCTGACTGGCAGAAACAAGTTATAGAAGAAAAACATGTAAACACATTTCACTTTTCTAAAAGAAATGTTAGACATATATCAAATTGAAACATACGTTACTGTCGCTCGTAAAACCTCTGATGGTTTTAGAATTAATACCAATAGCTTGTCAAAAGATAATCTATGAGAAGTTCCAAAAAATACTGACTCCTTACTTCGTCTGTGTATTTCATTGCACAACACAGTGAAACATTGTTGAAATTTCAATTGTTTGGTTGTCGCCAAAATTGAAGATGCCATTAAAACATACATACCCAGTATATTGTGAGTTGCATAAGTGTGTAATCAAGAGATAACACCATATGGAATATATTTTGTAATCAGGTGTAGTGTTTCATAGAACAAAAACCGCCAAATAGAAACAAACGTCAACGTTTGTCAAATGTGTTCCATATGTTAAATGTTGTCAAAGTTATGGTTAAGAATGAAACATTCGTTACTGCCCCATACTTATAAAAGGAATATTTTATTAACCATTGCCATTTGTTGCAAACATTAGGTTACCAAGATGTTCATACTTAACATACAAAAGTTCATAAACCATTACACATTTCCTTGAAACAGTATGTGATATACATTGAAAAAAACATCCGTTACAGAAACGTCCGTTAAACAATTTACGAAACTAAAAAAATCATTAATCAGCTCTGTTTTGAGATTCCACTTGTTCATGTTTGAAACATTGATCACCTGGTACGTTGTTCTGAGTATTCCAAATAGAGATTACCTTTTAAAAAAATAGTATGGAAAGTTATTCGTTAATTGTTGAAGGTTATTACTTAGTAACATACCTTACATGAAGAACTGAATGAATCAGTTATATTTTGAAAAATTATGAAAGCTATGAACTAAGATAGTCATCCTATTGTCTCAAAGAGAGGCTTCTTTTACATTTAAATACTAAACGATTAGTGTTGAAAGGTGATTGTTAATTGTTAAAAGTTGGTAACAGACGTTACAGGAAAGTGCAAGGCCCACAACATGACGTCTAGATTATGTTTGCAGCAAACATTTATCTTAACGGTTCAAGAATAATTAACTCATAACCTAGTGATGTAAAATCCACCCTAAGCACACGTTCCCCTGCATATTTCCTGTGTGTTTAAGTATAGCAAAACATTTTGAAGTTTAGGATTAAAATGATGAAAATGTGCTCTGCATACATTGTCTGTTTACCAAGTCGACTATAATTCTTGAAAACAAACAGTGAATAAATTAATTCATGGGACCATCGTTATGTTTTAAGTAATTTTTTCAGTGTTGTTTTGAAATATGAAAAAATATGATAACATACATTACAACACCATACCCGTCATAATTATAGCTACCACTTTGACATGAAAAGAATGATATTTGTAAAATGTTGTCCAGTTTTCACCATGTTAAATGAGTTTACTATTATGGCATCGTAAGTCTTTTCTCTTTACCAAGTTTAGTTTAACAAGAAATGGTTTCAGTGCAATTCGCGAAAATATCGTTTGTTTAGATTTGTATAGATGAAGGCCTTTTTGTATGCAGTTAGTAACAAGGTAAGACACTAACCAAGTTAGATCGTTTACTAACTTTACTGACGATACCTACACACAACAGAACGTATTTTCTATTTTCAAGTTGATATCAAAATACATACTTACATTGAAACCTATGGAACATGGAAACAACGTATGTTACGAGGCCTTGAAAATCAGATCAGACTAATTGTCCCTTTGAAACAATTTTCAGAAGTTCACCATCAGAGTTAAATTCGAGTTAAATACGGGATAGAATTTGAGTCGAAGAGTTGCCGTGCCTGACGAAACCTGGCCGAGTCATGTCTAATGGCCCCCAAACCGAATTGGCATGAAATATGAGCGAATGCATATTCTCCATACAAGTATCTCTTGTAACTTCTGAAAAAAATATTAAATAAAAACCCTTGATCTAATTTAACAATTATAACAAAAAACCTTCTCCAACCACACACACATATCACTCAAACACACACACACACACACACACACACACACACCCACACCTAAATTTTCAATTCTAACATCTTACCCACCCCCACCCCACCCCACCCCACACACCAGTCATACATACAGCACATACACACATACCTGCTGTATCATCTGTTGGACTGGTAGATACGAGTTATTGTCAGACACTTGCAAGGTTTCCCTGTCCCCCTTCTTTGAATTCAGCTGACACTCCCTGGTGGACGATGACCAGTTGACCGAGAGACATCTTGACGAGTACACACAGAGTCGGCTACACTGCTGTTGGGTAGTCCTGCGAAATGACTGGAACACAGATTCGGACAAAACCACATCCTGTGTTCCGTCAAACTGTCCCTTTGATGCCCGACACAACGAAAAGTGTAGCATGAGGACAGCTACAAATATTGGATTTGCATCCATTTGTTACCGTGCACTTGAATTTGACAAGGCAGGCCCAACTCGTCTCCTCAACAAGTCAGTAATGACATGTGACTTCTGAGATCGATACATCAGACTCCTGTTTGTTTGTTAAAGGTGAAGTACTAAATAACTCATACAGCCAGTCAAACATACTCTGTACGTCAATCGTTCGGGTACTAATGAAGACTCTTAGCCACGGAAGCCTTTTAGGGCCATTCGTTGTTTTATTTTTGTATTGCATTTCAAGATACTAAGTTCAACTTTCAAGATGATATGTTAATACCATAAGAAATGGAAATACATTTGAAGTTAATTATCTTGAAATTTCAAGACCATGAGAATCATGCTGTGGGCCAGCATTTGGCGATTGTCTCTTTGACAGGGAAAACACAGACGCTACTAGCGCTGACGCAGTAAATGCAAGTGTCTTTTCCAATAAATTTCAATGAACAGATTTATTTGATAATAAGCAGTTGAATATTAGTATTACTGGCCCCATTACAAGCCCCAGTGCATGACCCTTTGGCTCTTCCCCTATGAACACAAATTGTAGCTTCTCACTGCTATGTTTTGCTTCATGTTATGCGGTAGCGACATTGGACTCCCCCACCCATCACAACTCTAGACGTATATTCCTTCTGCAGTTGGCACCCGTGAAGAGCCACGTCATCGTGGTGGGTGCTGGGTAACGCTAAGCACTCTTCAACCCCCCGTTGTGGACCCGGGGGTATATTTGGTCCCCCAACCCGTTTGCCGTGGGTTGCGCCCCTGTGTCGGTGGAGGACGGGATTCTGGTGGTTGAGGGCACTGGTTCCAGGAACAGTGTTCCTTTGCCCAACACACCACTTCGCCCCTGACTTCACCTAGACGGGTGGTACAACTGGCCCGGTTCTATCAATCGGCTGGTCACGCCAAGCCCTGTGCATGGACTATATATATATATATATATATATATATATATATATATATATATGACAAAGTCGACCTTTGGGCGACATTTGTGCGACCTTTAGGCGACAGCTGTCGCCCTAAGGATATATTTCTGTCGCCTAAATATCTGCATGTCACAACTATGTTCATTTTCCTTAATAACTATTCCAAACTAGATGGTTGGATAGAGTGGGTCGTCTCAGGACCTTCGGGTGTGCTTCTTTTTTGTATTTTTATAAAATTTCAGTGCTGTTATTGAAAAACAAAATATCATGTATATAACGTCTGCGACCTTTCGGCGACACAGGGTTTTCTATAAAATTCTCTAACACATGGATATATGTTCAGAAATAAACAATGGAGAAATTATTGTCTAAATATATACTCTTAGGTTTTGTACAGTTTTTCAAATATACACATCGTCAAGTGTTCAGCATAACATCACTGTTTCGCTCGCAGTACCTTTCGGCGATTTGCCTTCACGCTCCTGTGCGTCAAAACGTGAAAGTTCAAAGCGGCAACGTCGAAATGAACACTTAGCTAATAATTCAATAATGTCTGTAGATATTGTGGGAGCTGACAGACAAGACTAATATGCCACCAAGAACACGTTTAAATGCTTAAAACATTTCATTCTTCGATCAAAATAACAATGTAATAATCTGTAAATAAATTGAATTCATGTTTCACACGAAGGCCCGTTCACGTTTTGTGTCAAATCGGATCCCCTTTGCTACAGTTTTCGCGCACTACACGAGGTGACTTGGCAGCACAAAGCATTGGGAAATGCATGGTATGTATCGTAATCGAATTATTTTGTTTGAAAACAGCAGCATGTACAATTGTTTCAAAGGCGATGCCTGTCCCATGACACAATCTATTTCAAGATTTCTCAACTGGCAGAAACTGTTTGCTAGTAACTTGATCGCGATTGTGACGTTTCGTATCATGTTGTTTCTTGATCCTCACCTAGGGTTTAGACTATCGCTTAGTGTCTGAATATAATTTTTATATCAACAAACAAACGCATTATAAATTGAAAAGGAGGCCTGGGGAAAACAGAACTTGAGAAAATCTAGACTTGCTTCATTTAGGGCCTTTAGCATTGCAGAAAGGGCAAGGCAGTAGGAAAATAATATTGTGGTTCAGGGACTGTGACACAGACTACAGGGTACAGTAGTCGGCTATAAGTGAGTCATCATTAGTGAAATTTCCATAGACTTACATGTTAATTAACTGTTGCAAGAATAATTTTCATAAATTGAGGTAGAAGTTTGCAAACATCTTGGAAATCATCTTCAGCTACGTGTGTACATAATTTTCTTTCATCTTTTCAATGATTAGTTATCGAATGACACCTGAGTTAAGCACCATAAATACAACTTAATTTTTATCTATCCCATAGACATGTTAAACCTGATTGGTATGTCTAATATATTTTGTTTAAGAAGTTGCAGTCTTCTTAATAATCCTCGGAAATTGAAAGGAAATTATGTGTACAAAGCTGGTAGATAAGTGCTGAAAGCAATTCCACCCAAACTAAATGTATAGAAAATTATTCTTGCAAGAGTTAATTAACATGAAAATCTATGTGAATTTCACTATTGATGACTCACTTATGGCCAACTACTGTAGATCCACAACCGAAAGAGCTAATCACAGCTGTATGATTTTATGTTCACTCAGTGGGTGAAATTGACATTTTACTTTTAGGTGCAGTTCGGTGCAAGCAAAACCCAAAACATCTCTCATTCTGACGCCTGATATTCAGGGGTATCAGACTGACTTTTTGCACTGATATATTGTTTTCTTATTTTAAATATATATCTACCAACTAATAGATAAATAAACCACCAAAAACAGTCAATAACCATTACTAATTTCAGGAACTAACCAAATCTGTAAGACTTGAATTCAGTAAAATTACTTATAGGCCAAATGTAGACATAGCATAACACATTACACCGGTTTTATCCTTACACTGCATATTCTGACCATGGGGTAATACTCATTGACATGGGTTTGCTCAAATAATGAGCTGATAGTGCAGTGTTGAGGAAGACTTGTAGTTATAGTTTCATAATGGCACTCTCCATTGTTGCTCTTTGCTGTTTCCTCTGATAGCTGAACTACACATTTTTATATCAGCTACATTTCCTAAATTGTTCATGCAAAGGAAATATGCATTTGCTCTCTTGACCATAATGTGTTTCAGTTACATTATTGATATCAAGAGTTTCTAACTTTCAAATATAGCTTTTGTACTCCTGCTTTGAACCCTGCTCCTTTGGGTGTTTATGTGCAGTCTATCTCCTCCACTGGTCTATCAGAGTGAAAATATCAGTGTATAGTGATGAAATGTATATGTTGCACCATTTTCATGCTAATAATAATAATTATCTCCATATGAGTACAAAGATTGTAGCCTACCACCTTATTACCTACAAGTAAAAGGCTGTCTGGGTCAAACCTTGTTTGTTTTAGTAACCTGATACATTTTGTGGCTGATTATGACAAGAATTTCTAATTACCAGAAAACACATTTACTGATGCTGAGAGATCCTAAAGATAAAACTTTTCTTGCATTTGGCCCAGGACTATAACCATGTCTGTCCACATGCCACTGCCACTCAGCCAGCATAATTATGAGCAATACATCCTCCTACTCACAGGTTACTCAACTGACAACCATAAATGTTGGTTAACGTTGTAGTTTTTTCTGCACTTGGTCCAAACAGATATGGTTTCAAATGCTAGAGATTTTCCACTTCACTGGTGCACTTGAATCTGTTAATTCAATATTGTGCATGAATACAGTCAGAATTCCCTTTTGAGCTTTCATAATTCCATGGCAGCTACTCTTATCTTTGTATGCTTAATGCAGGGACATTTCCTCATTTCAAAGTCTAAATCCTGTACATTGTGTAACATAGGAAAGAGGGTAAATACCAGTGGACAGGATAAGATTAACTGAAAAATCAAGGATGGATCTCACTAAACACATTAAGACATGTTATAACTTATTGGTTGGTCAATAGACCAACTGTTTCTATCACAAGGGATATGTTATTAGTCTTTTTATGGTTTTAAGTTCCCTTAGCAGTCAAATTACATAAAAGGGTAATTTTGTTCAAAGCGGGGGTTTCTTAAACAAACTATTTCTCTTTTTAAAAATGGAGGTGAAGTTTAACATTTCTTTCAGTACAAACAGTAAGAATTAAAGCCTCTTCCTGTTGTAAGTAACCTTTACAAAGCCATAATAACAGTTTCAGAAATGCCTCTTTGATGCATCTATTCAGGTAGTGTGCTATTCATCATTGGTCCATCATCGGCTAATAGTTTGCATTGTCGAGCTAATACCAACATCTCTGAACAGCACTGGGCAGACAGTATTGATATAAATCATAGAATCGATGATTATTATTATGAATAGTAAATTAAAATAAACCTGAAAGAAATCAACATTTTGTATTACTTGTGAGTTTTTACCTTTATGCATGGATGACTAACAAAATCCTGAACATGACTTAGAAGCAACCCATGAATAAAGACATAACTTTGTATATTGTGTGAGTAAAGTGAAACTATGATATTATGGGTATTCTTTAATTCCAATCAAATTGACTTGATGGCACAAGTTTTTCCTTTGGTCACCCTTCAACTCAAGATCAAAGATTGACATAGACTGTAAAAGTCAGGAAAGATCTAGCCTGTCTCATAGTTCCTGAACTGCATTATTTTTACTTCCGTCTATGCCTTTCTGCAATGATAAAGACCTAATTTAAGCAAGTCTAGATTTACTTAGTTTCAGGAATCTCCCATCTCACTGGAGCTCCTTTTCAGTTTAAAGGATAATTTTGATTCTATCAAAATTATATATATATTCAGAGACTAATTGCTAGTCTCGGATGGTCCTGTTAGACATGGAAATCCTATCCAATCCAGTTTATGCCGGTAAGTTAATTTTATTTTACAATGGTTTCTGAATATGAAACATTGTAAATTCATAATGTATGTATGTTGTTAGGGTGATAACTAAATCATGTAGAATTTTAAATACCTATCAGTTCAGAAGAAAAATATTATTTCTTAAGCTCAGCTTTTTGAATTTAAGTTCATAATCATTTTGAGAATAATATTGTTAACATTTTAATGTTACATAATACAGACAACTATGAACGGGACCAAGACACGCTGGAGCTTGGCAGAGGAGAAATGTGATCTTCAAATTCAGGGAGGCAGAATCCAAAAGGGGAGTCTCAGGTTATTCCAAAGTGAGGGAAGTGGTAGGTTATGTGATCCAGAGATCCTGTAATATGTAACATTAAATGTTAACAACTATTATTCTCAAAATGATGAACAAATTCAAAACTGACTGCTTCTTCTGAACTGATAAGTATTTAAAAATTCTACATGTTGAATTATCACTTAACGGCACATACGATAATAATTTACAATGTTTCATATTCAGAAAACAGCCAATAAAACTAAAGAATTAACTTACAGAGCATAAACTGGACAGACCAAATTTCCATGTAGAGCCATCGAGACAGCAATTAATCTGAATATATAACGATGAAGTCAAAATTATCGCTTTTAGTGAGCTGTGAAACAAAATTCAACTGCTTAAGTAGGTCTTTATCGTGCGAAGAGCATGAGCGTATAATGCGGTTCATTATGGTTGGTACGGTCTATGTCAACGTCTTGAAGACGAGAAAAAACATTATGTCGAAGTCGGTGACCCGGAATTAGAGGTACCCGCTGTGGTTTCACTTTACTGCACAATTATGTCTTTATTCATGGTTGCTGTTCGAAGGTGGTCATCCGTACATGGTGATTTCTTTCGAGGTTATTTTAATTTACTATTCGCCAATAATGTCGTAGATTCTATGATTTATATCAATACTGGCTGCCCGGTGTTGATGACCGGTACAATCAAACAGCGATGGATATCAACACCGAACTGGGCTCGTCAAGCATTTCTGAAACTGTTAGGCGGCTTTCAACAAAGGTTGCTTACGGAAGGCTTTAATTCTGCTGTTGTACTTGTGTTAAACTTCACCTCCGTTGAAAACAATTTGTTTAAACCCCGGCTTTTGAACAAGGTACCACTTTTGTTGACATGAGCAAAACCATAGCGTTTAATAACATGTCTGCATGGCTTTGTTGATATTGACCAATAATTATGTGTAATATTTGTCAGTCCATCCTTGATTTTTCAGTTAATCATCGCCACTGTTGATACCGTAAGCTTTGGTAAAGGCGGCTGCCGTAATGGCTCGAAAACGATGACAATTCAGGGTATACCGGTGAGAAAATCTCTGGCATTGTTTATGGCTGGTTCCGTATTTAACATTTATGATTTGTGCGGACCAGTGAACAGGAAGGCGACCCAACCATATTATGCTGGCTGGTAACGTAATGAACGAACCAGTTGCACCAGTCTGGTAAATGCAGAAAAACTTGGGATCTTTCAGCATCGTAGTAATGGGCGCTGGAATGCGTCACTGTCAACTGTCGGGTGCCAAAAACAGGCGGGTTTGACGGGCAACTGCTTTTAATAAGGTGTTATCTTTGTGAAAGTGCTACCTTTCATCTTACTTACGCTGATATTTTCGCTCACCAACTGGGCTGCGCATAAACGAAAGGCGAGTTCAAAGCTTTGAGGTACAAAAATATTTGGTTAGAAGCTCTTGTTCAATAATGTGACTTTGAAGCACATGGTCGAAGGCGCGGAAACTGCATGTTTCCTTTGCATGAACAATTTGGAAATGTTATTGGCTTTAATATCAAATATTGATTCAACTATCAGAAACGGCAGAAACAACAATGAGAGGAAGTGCTGAAACGAAGTCCACTGCGCTGTCGGCGACCGGTAAACCCATGTCTGATATTACCCATGTTCGAGAACTACGGTGATAATGATAAAACCGTTAATGTTATGTATGTCTGACTGGCCTATAGCGGTACACTGGTCAAGAACTACGAGCAGTTGGTTCCTGAGAACAGTGATTTATTGGTTGATGAATATATTTGAAATGAAAATATCAGTGCAAAGGCGATCTGACGATATCGGCATCAGAATATTTGGTTTTACGCTCACGAACTACCTGAAATAGTGTCATTTGCTGGTGGTACTCAAATCGCTGCGGCGTTAACTTCTTCCGTTGTGGTCTGCGACAGTTGACGCCAGAATTGGTCGTCGGCTGGTGAGGGAATTCGCCAGATTTTCATGTTGGTAATAGCGCGGGGTGAATTTTCATGCGTTTTGGTTGGGTGGTGCTTTCGGCATCTTTACCGGCTTTGTACGCATAATTTCCTTTTCGGTGCGCCGAGGAATTGATGAAGTTTCAGCAAGCAAAGTGAACGCTGCCAGTCGAGTTTGTATGTCTGTAGGACGGGTGAAACGAAGTTGTATTTGGGGTGGCATTCATTGTCGTGAAAGATGACTATTTGCACCGGCGAATGTTCAGATGTTTGCCATTCTGCTCGGTATGAAATTGACCTAACTGCAACGTTAATTAACGTAACCGAGTCTATGAAATTTCATATTGTTCGCCTGGCCGACTTCGCAGCGCCCGCAACCGGTCACCGACGATACTTACGAACACAATATTGACACCTACGCGCTCTTGTCTTCAAAGGCTTAAATCTGAAGTTCTGTTGTTTTCCCCGCTTTCGGTATATTGCTGTTTATTGATATAAAGGGTATGACTGAACGCGAAAGCGATAGTCTAACCTGAGTGGATCGGCTGGCATGATACGAAACGATGCAATCGTCAGGTGTAAACAGTTTCACCGGACATCTTGAAATGAACAGCTGATAAATGAGACGAGCATCGCCTGAAACTGTTGTACATCTGCTTGTTTTCGGCAAAATACTCCGATGACCGCCACTAATGCATTCCCAATAACTGATAACGAATAACGCGGGATCCCGGTGACAAAATGATATTGGCTGTAATTCAATTGTTACGAATTGTTGATCGAAGAATGAAATGTTTGAAATGCAAACGTTGCGCTATTGACGTCGGCTCCCTGTATCTACGAACGATGACAATTGACCAGCTGAAGTCTAGACTTTTCACGCGACGCGCGAAGAGCGACCGGCTATACTTCCGGCAACGGCTGTTCGATGTTGATGATCATCGCTGAAAACTGTAGGCTTTTAGGTATATATTTGAATAATTTCTCCCATTGTTATTTCTGGTGCTCATATCCGTATTGAAAATTTTATAGAAAACCTGACAATCACCGGGTACGTTATAGCATGATATTTTGTTTTTCAATAACGGCACTGAAATTAATACAAAAGCAGTTGGAATAGTTAAGGAAGGCGACGTTCGTGCAGTGTGGGCGTGGCGACACAAAGGCGGCTGTGCTTCGAAAGTGCCATCTGGCAAAGATGAACTTTTATCTATATATGTAATAATAATAATAATAATAATATGTATATATATAGTCCGCAGGCGTGACAACTTCGACCGCGTGGTCGGGGAGCGAAGATATTAGTTGAACGAAAGAACGCTGTTCGCGGAACCGGTATCTCAACCACCGAATCGTCTCACCGCGAGGAATCTGCGGAACCCCGGGTCCAACGGGTCTGGCAGCAACGCCCATACGATGATGACTTTCGCGGGTTATAACGAAGGAGACCGCTGGAATACTGAAATGATGATCGTGTATACTTACCGCAACGTGAGCAGGCTTTGATTGTTCGCCGGAAACGAAAGGCGCGGGGCTTTGTAATCGGGGCGGTAATGCTATTGTTCGCGTATGAATCGTTCACCGTTAATTTGACCGGAAGATTCCGCTTTGCGTCGGCGCCGAAAGGCAACCTCTTGTGTTTCCTGATCGCGCAACATGATTCTCGTGATGTTAATTTCGAGATGATTGACTTCGATGTATTTCCATTTCTTATGTTAATCATCTTGAAAGTTGAACTTAGTATCTTAATGCAATACAAAAGCTCAAAACAACAATATAAAACTTTCCTGGCCTTCATTAATACTTATTGACGTACAGTATGTTTGACTGGCTTCTGATTGACCAACTTCGCAGCACCAACAGAGGTCGATAATCGTCACTGACGTGAGAGGAAGTTGCTGATCAGCGGTAACAAATGGTGAAATCAACGATACTCATGCTACGCTTTCGTTATTGAGAATCAACGGTTGCCGGAACGCAGGATGATCGAATCATTCGTTTGTCATTTCGCAGGATTCTGGCGGCGCAGTGTGGCCGACTTCGCGTATTTTCAAATCGAATAAATTTGATTAAATGATCGGTCATTTGGAGCTTGCTAAGTGTCTGATGGCTCGAACGTCGGCGATTTATCAGCCGGAGCTGGTGACGGTGAATTGAAGATGTTAAGGTATTTGGGTATGGTAACCAGTAATGTGTCATGTATTATTCGTATTGTTGGTGATATGTGATGATATTGATTTGGAAGAAGGTTTTTGTTATATTGATGATTATAGATCGGGGTTTTAACCCAATATTTTTTCGTACAGAAGATCACTTGTATGGAGGAAATATACGTCCTTCATATTTACATCTTAGTCGTTTGAATGATAGTATGAAGCTCGGCAATTTCGTCCGCGACACTCTTCGACATATTTAACGAATTTAACTCTGATGATGAAACTTTTCTGAAAATTGTTTCAAGGAACAGTAGTCTGATCTGAGCCTCTTTCGCCAATACGTTCCATGTTCCATAGGTTTCAGTAATGGCTATGTATTTTGATATCAACTTGAAAATAGAAATACGTTCGCGATATGATATTGGTATCGTTGACAAAGTTGATGAGCTTTTGATCTAACGGTCTGCATACCAAAAGGCCTTCGTATACAATTCAAACCTTCGAAACTTCGACAACTGTTAGGCAAACGGTGAAAACTTGCGATATAATAATAAACTCATTTAACATGTTGGTTTGTTACAAACGAAGTGACAGCTATATGTTATGTTATCATTTTCGTATTTCAAACAACGCTGAAAAGAACCGCTTAAAAGTAACGATGATCCCCATGATCAATACTGTTTGTTTTCAGGGGTATAGTCGCTTGACAAACCGGACGGTATGCGAGCACATTTTCATCATTTTGTCACAAACTTCAAATGTTTTGTATCTTAAACGCACGGAAGTATGCCGAGAACGTGTTGCTGGATTTTAATTGATACATTCTTGAACCGTTGAATAGTGTTTTGCTGCAAACGCTGTCTTCTTTTCATAACGGCGTCTGTTACCAACTTTTAACGGTGGCTGTCGCCTTTCAACGCAATGGACGAAGCTCTTTGGTTGATAAGGATGAACTTTATCTTCAGTTCATGACTTTCTTTTTCGAAATTAACGACTTTGTTCGTCGGTTCTTCGTATTGTTGCTGGTAATGACGCTTCGACGATTAACGAATAACTTTTCAGCTATTTTTGGTGATCTCTATTTGAATGCTCGAACAACGTACCGGTGATCGACTGTTCGAAACGTGAACGAGGATCTCCAGTGTTTTTGGTTTGTAAATTGTTTGACGAGACGTTTGTAACGAATGTTTGCAATGTACTGATGTGTGTGGTTATCATGTTAGTGGCGAATGTGATGACCTAATGTTTGCGGCAAACTCGGTAATAATATTCGCTTTTATGGTAATGAGTTTCATTCTTAACCACGACTTATATGAACGCGTTAGGCGAGCGTTGTTTGTTTCGGAACGACTATCGAGCACTACTGACCACAAGGTAGCATGTTCGCCAGCCAGTGTTGTCTCTTGATACGCTTATGCGGCTTCTGCTGAACGTATTACGGCGTTGATATCTTTGTGTTGATACGATATCGAGGGCAATGAAGTCATTATTTTTGAACTTCTCATAGATGTCTTTTGACAACTATTATTATTCTGAGCCGTCGGAAGGTTTACGGCGTGGCTGGCACGTATGTTTTGATGTATGTCTAACATTTCTTTTAGAAGAGGTGAAATGTTGTTGCGATTTTCTTCTGCATTTCTGCCAGTCGGACGGCGAACGTTGATAACTGTTTATCACCGGTTTTATTGTTCCTCTTTGTCAATCTTGTCGTTGAGCAGAAGAACGACTAACATCCGTTTTAGGTATTCGCAGACATAATCTTTCTTATCTGATCATGCCAGAATCGCCCGGCTACTGGCCCGTAGTCTTCGATGAACCGCAAGAACGAGTAACTTATCTTCGTCTGGCGCGACGGTACAGACGCAAAGAGCTTTTCTGAATGCTGGGCGAACATATTGAACAGGCGTTTTCGGCAACAATCGCCTATTTCGGGGCCGGTAATGCTTTATGACAACAATGGCATCAAACAATGCAACATACTGGAACGAAACCTGATATTTGATTTTCTCAGGCGATCTCACTATGTGACAATCGACAAGCAATCTGGCGTCATGGTTTAGTCGCCGCCTTATTTTGAAAACGCAAACCCGAAGCTGGCACTGCGAATGGTGATCACCATACTATTCCCCGAAGTTGAAAATTTGTTGTCTGCATGAGACCGGCGATGGAGAATGAAGAACGAGCATTACGGCGGATGAAACGGTCGACGATGAACGACGTGTTGATGATCAACTTACGCGAATGGACTTAATACGCGCTTTTGCGCTTGACGTTTTTCACAACTCGTAGTTTCTTCGCTGGAAGAACTATTTCTTCGAAACCATTTAACACTTCGAACGCCGAACACTTTATACGGCCGTGTCCGACATGTTTGAAACGGCGGGAGTCGGCGAGTTCGTTGTATTCATGCGCGTGGTGATGCGATCGTAAACTTTGTCGTTTGAGTGTGGTTTCTCCTTCAATCGAGATGGAAATTGTCGCATTGTCATCATCTGAAGGTAATGAACAACTTGCTGAAATATTAACGGCTGAACCATGTTGATGCGTTTATTCTTGAATTTACAAAGTTTAACGAGCAATGATTCGATGTTAAGTAACGGTGACGATCATTGCTTGGTGACTTTGACCATGGCATGTTGTTCTGGCTTTGGTTCCGATTCGCGGCGACGTCAACTGACGCCATACGGACGGCTGTGGCGAACTTATTGACATCTGTTTTGCTGGCTCATTTTCGAGACTGACATTATTTTAACACGGTGCCGATGTATCTGACTTTCACGTTGAGCTAGCGACGCTCAGAAGACGATAAATGATCGAAGTCTTGTTTTCATCATGAAGTTTGGTGACGCGTGATAACGTTGCAATGGACTTGCAATAATGCCACTCGCTATGTTGTTACAACGCTTTGCTTTCTGTTTGTAATACTAAGACGCGATCTTCGTGTGCGGCTTTATTATTATTATTATTAATGCGTATGATGTACGTAACAAAGTAACTCTAACGCGAGAAGAAGGTATAGTACGGATGTTATGACTTAAGGAATGATCGGGGCTAATGTTTAATTTTATGTTCTTCGCTTGTTGGCGGGAATTCTGGGCTATTTCAACTCTTTCAATCACTGGCCAGTGCATCTCTGAGGATAGAAGTCGTCTGATTACCACTTCTCCCATTAAACTCATAAGATTGATTTCAAGTTTTTGTCGGGAATCAATGTTACCTGCTGACATTCTTTAAGAAGTCGGCTTTGATGTGATAATCGCTGACGAACTGACCCGATATTCGGGTACGGTGGACGACGTTTCGACCGGAGAATTGAATGACGATGTGCCGTCAATGTTACGATTTTATTGAAGTTTTGTCATTTATAGCCAGTAATGAATCCGTTTATCGACGGTCTCGCCAGACATAATCTGTAATCTGAATCTGGTCGCTGGTAATATTTTATGGTCTTAAATCGACGAAAAGAAGTGTTTAAATTCTGGCAGGCTTCGAACTGTTGACGCTGGGCACAAATATCGAGACTTCTTGGAATCGCGAGACGGAATATTATGATGAGCAGGCTCCGACATTTTCGGCTGGCGCAAATCTTTGCTATTTCGAGACATCGATAACTGTGTTTGTGATGGCATGCATGATAAGTACGGTTCATGCCGGTCCTGATGCGACTGCTACTTGGTGAATTCCGCGACAATCATTTCGTAACTCTGGCTTCATGCGCGGAAATGACCGTTGACGCACCCTATGACCGATTTATTTGTTTATATATTGGTCGTGGACGATGGAGATGGTGGTTGAAGCTTGTTCGGAATTTCCCCATGATGATGACCGACGATGTGTTGATGGGTAGCGTCCTTTACGGCAGATCTGGCCGCTTAATCGCTGCTGCTGCGCTCTGACGATTCTTCGCTGATTGATTAAACATAAACTGTAACTTCGAAACGCCAATTAAGAAATTTACGTCGATGTTGTTTGAAGCAATAGGTCGACTGGATTTGTCGATCGTCGTTTGGTGTGGTTTTGATGTACCAATCGAAATATCGCATTGATATCGTCTTCGTGTATAATGAACTTAACATACGAGTAATAATGTGAAGAACCGTGATTTGATTCTTGATTTACGAGACGACACCAACGGCAATGGTCGATTATATTGGGAACGATGAATACGGGCTGATCATTTGAAGCTGAATGCGTAGATCGATGCGGCACGGTTCCAACATCCGCCAGCGGCGGCGGTCAACGATACGTACTCGTGAAAACTATCGGACGTAACACGTAACGAACGGTGAACATCACTGGTACGCTTTCAGTTTTGCTTATTGTTGCGGCGTATGGATTTGACGCCGTTTATTACGGTTGATATGCCAATCTTGACGCACGTCGATACGTTATTGCCGACATCAGAGACTGTTTGTCTGTCTCAAGAATAGCGACCAGGTTGATGTTAATGATTACAATGGACTATGATGCCTCGCATGTTGTTACAACACATGCTGACCTTCTCATTCATGCGTTACATTGATCTTTCTGATACCGAAAACTGAAGAATAGCTAACTTTCGATGAAGCAACTTCCAGATGATTCGTTCGATGATTGTGATACCGGTGCTGAAATTTCGAAACATAATACTGATCGAAACATCATTGAACATAATCATAGGTTGCTGTTTATCTGATTATGTGATGGGTGTGTTGAACCAACGCTAGCTGTGGATATATATGCTGTATTGATGATTGATGATATTGTCTATTTCAATATCGCTGTGTAGCCAGCCAGCCTTATTATGTAATGTATTAATATATATGGGGAGATTGAGCGGCTGGTGAAAACGATTTCGTCTTTTCCGAAGGTTCGATCTCCACGTGAAGCTTTCGTTTCTGTGATCCCTAAAAACAAACTCGATCGATTCGATATAACGCGAGTGGTAACGGAAGCGGAAGGGAGGATATTGCGGATGACACAAACTGTGGTCGGATGACGGAAGAAGAATACGTGTTGGGGATAACAATAGTCCTGAGATTTCAATGCTGTATACGGAATTTTGTGAATAGATCTCTGGAGATGATTCTGATCTTATAGACTGGCTCGAGAGGATTGTTCGGATCGATAATTACATCGAAGCGCTGTCGTCGGCTATTTATTGTTTATTTTGCTGCAATGAATGTTTCTTGAAAGGACTGGTCGATTTCATCTTCGGGATAATATCATCGGTTGAGTTGAACTTTATGTTTGTTGATGATCGGTAGCGGTCATTATTCGACGGTTATAACGGAGAATTGTTGAATCAATTATCGGTTACATCGAACGAAATTGATCTTCAATGACTGAACTGGATATGATGATGCCGGTTGATTTAAACAAGGATGATAAATCCTTTCGCAATGACATGGTCGGACGGGCGCATTTTTTTTGCATTTCGACGTGACCATTGTTGTTATTGGTGGTGGTGGTGAGATGAGACGGGCGTGTTGGTGGTTGCTGCGGGCTGATCTGCTTGTGTTGATTGCTGCCGTGGCTTCAGCCGATGTGGCGGACTACGTCGTACTCGCATGCTGCGTTTTGTGTCGGGAAGTCGTTAACCTGACTGTCTGGCTTTGCGCGGGAAGGCGGGTTTCGTCGGGATGTTTTGGCAATGGATCGGCAACGATATAACCTTCGATTCTGGGTTACCTTTTGAACCTCGCCGAAGCTGCCAAATTTGTTTAATTTTTCGATGGCTGCAGTGCCATGAAGAGACCGGTGACCGTTTGGTTGGATCGCTGGTGCTCGATCTTGGCAGGTTGGTGCTTTGTCTTGTTCTGGGCAGTGGAATTAAAGTGTCCTGGCTTATCGACCCGGTTAACGATGAACTGCGGAGACTATTGGTCGGCGATGATTGCTGCGTTGCTTTGGCTTGTTTGACGAGATCGTATTTATCTGCATTGACGAAGATGGTCGGTGAGCGGCGATGAACTGGCTTTCTGACGATGGTACAGTGAGCAATTTCGGGCTTTTCTGTTGGGGATGTCTGGGCAGTCAGTCCGGACTGGTGACTTAAATTGTATTATGCTTCGCAGATGATATTGTTGTTTAAATTACCGCTGGTGAACTGGTCTGGCGTTGTTTCATCTTATGGATGACCAGCTGTCACCAGCCAGGGAGGTCCTTCGGTCTCCGGTGCTGGACTTCGAAGTTCTGCTACTGGCTTGATGGCTGGACATGGAGATTGTCTCTGCATCGGAAGTGAGGTAACAAAGTCTTGATGCTGATTGCGTTGGATCGTAGTGCGACGCTTCTCGTATCTGTTCGTACTGCCTATCGTATTCTTTCATCTTCACCTGCAACGCATGCTTAATTATGCCGCCATTAATCACTGTCTTTATGAGTACATGTATGGCTTAACGCTGCGTCGACTATACTGTACGCTATGTCTGGTAACCCGATGTTGTGGTTGGCTGAAATAAAGTTGTTATCTTACCGATGCGCAAATGCCCCGGCACGAAGACGCGATCCTTCTCGTCGGATACTTATCGTTCGGTACCTCTTGCTACGCCTGGCGGATTCAGCCAACGATCGATTATTCATGGCTTAACGGTCATGTTCGGTGGTCATGTCACTGGCGATATCTTTCGTTGTTGATCTTGACAACGCTGAAACCGTGTTTGAATTCGTGCGCGGTACGGCGTCTCCGGCTGACCACAACTGATTGATGATTGACCGTGGTGTGGTGTGATGATTGATGATGATTGATGATGATTGATGATGGTCAGTGTTCGGTGATGATGATTCGACGGTATTGATTGATGATTGGGGCCAGTGATTGATGTGTGTGTTGTGTTGCACTGGTGAAGGAAGGTGTTGATGCTGCATTTCACCCGCTGACTTTACACCCTTGCA
The DNA here is from genome assembly GCF_003918875.1 of Haliotis rubra. Lineage (NCBI taxonomy): Eukaryota > Metazoa > Mollusca > Gastropoda > Lepetellida > Haliotidae > Haliotis > Haliotis rubra. Next base: position 46,245 of record NW_025766262.1, read on the forward strand.
TATATATATGGATCGCCGTTTGTCGTCCTGGTGGCGGTGTGTCAGTATATCCTTGCGCAATGTGAATACGATTCGCTCCGAGACCTGGTGGTGCTTGTACTGACCGTTCCGCAGGTCCGGATCATTTATCGTTCATCTATATCTCTCGGGCGTGGTCAATCAGACGCGCAACCGGTGATATTGGCCGGTCTTGGTGGTTGAATGCGAAATGTTGAGACAATTTTTCACGCAGTACCGTGTCTGTCCTTGCGGTGTCTTTTTCTGCGTGGGATGAATAGTAGGTTGCGGCATACGGTCTCTTCCGTGACGTGCCGGTGAGATCCGGGTCTGTAATCACGGATAGCCTTTCATGCTTGTCGTGAAAATGCAAACTGTTTCAGCGGGCGCATGTGTTTAGGCTTCTGAAACGTTTTCACGCGCTTTATCGTATTATGTAATAATGGTTATTTCTGTGCCAGGTTCATCCATGTTAATCAATGCGGTGCCGAAGCACGTAATGCATCCCCGTCAGCACGGTAAAGGAAGCCGTGGCAATGTTGTGCATGTTGGGGGCTTAATACAGAGCTGCTACTGCGATTACGTTACTACTACTACTGCTGCTGGCCACGGATCGGCTACAGCTGCCACCGCTGCTGCTGCTACTTCTCCAACCTGCAGCGGCGTCAGCTGCTACTACCAGGCCCTTAAATCGGCTTTACAGCTGCCACTGCTAACAACGCTGCTGCTCAGCCGCCATTGCTGCTGCTGCTCCAGCCGCCGCAGCGGCATCAGCTACTACTGGAAGCCTGGATCAGCTACAACTGCCGCTGCTGCTGCTGCTGCTCAGCCGCCGCTGCTGCTGCTACTGCTCCAGCCGCCGCAGCGTCGGCTGCTATACCAGGCCTGCATCGGCTTTACGCCTGCCGCTACCCAACACTGCTGCTCAACCGCCGCAACATCATCAATACTACTACTACTACTACCGTCTCCGGTGACGTTATCGATTCCGGCATCGGCGCTGACGTACGACACCATGTACGTACCGTAATGCGTTTGATGAAGGGGATAAAACTATGTCGACATTTCAGCCGTGATTAAAACTGGTTCTAAATTCACCAAAACCGCCGCAATTTATGAACCCTGAAGTGCTGATAAAGTATATCAATTTCGATCAAAGCCGAAACTGAGCATAGGTACTCGATGAAGGCGGCAAAGACGTCGCTTCAATAACCGGTTTTGCAGGGTACGATCTAAAACTTCGCAAAGGGACGTTTAACTTTAATCTATCGATAATGTTGACCTCGCACCACTATTTCGATACGAGGGGCGTGCAGGACGAACGATGAACCCTCTCAAGGGAACTATGGTTTGATCGTTAAGGTATTGCGATGGCTTCGTGGTCATTTCGTGATCTGATGTTTCAAACCCTTCGTAATCTGGAAATAATTATTTCATATTGTCGGCTGAATCTGAAACACCGGCGCGTATAATCTATTCAGTTCTGTTCTCATTGACGCAGAATCGGCAGAAGAAAATCGGAAAATGACGACCAGTTTTGAAAATGGTGGGATTCGGTTACTGAAAGGAAGAGTAAAGCGTTCGCCGCCAGTCTTCAATTCAGGATAAAGCGAAAGAATTGTGCTCTGGCGTTGATGCATCATCGAAATGAGCGTCGAATCGACCGGTATCTTTAACCAGAAGACTTCACGAGCATATGGATTTGAACGTGTTTTCACGCAAGCGTACGAGACGTCTGGCGAACATATTTCGGAATCTGCTTTTGTTTAGCATATCAAATCGCCCGATGGCGATGAAGGACAGACAATGACGCTTCGGCTAACCGGCGCTTGTCATCAGAAGGTGGTCGGGCTTTTGACTGGTTGACACGTAATCATCGGTTCCCCCGCGTCGATATTCATGTTGATTGATGACTGGATTGACGGTCGAACTTTCGATTATGTACCAGACCGCCGCCAATATTTAACTGGAATATTGGCACGGTTAACGCCGCCTTCAAACTCCCACTCATGGTTACATAATTGACCGCTTTAACAACATCTGGTATACTTTCATTCGAAACCATAACATCTTAACATGGTGTTGCATTCTATATTAATATTCACTTATTGATATTACGGAGTGAACACGACGGTTGTGTTTCTGGACGAACCGCGAGTGATGCGTATTCCATCGAACCAGCGGTCACGACTGACGAATGAAGCGCGACGTGATACCGAGCTGCTTTACGGCTTTGTACCCACATGCGCGTGAACGAATTCCCGTCGGCCCGTAACTTTCTCGGTCGACCCGCGATGAGCGTCTGCGTATTGTTCGTGATGTTGAGCATTATTTATGTTCCGATTTCGTCCATTTAAATAAGTCATTGACGACGGTAGCCGTATTCGATATTCTTTAGCTTTACAATTCGGTAAACGTGACCAACTGCCATTATTTCGCTTTGGTGTTTGGCTGGCAAATGTGTTTGAAGACAACATTATTGAATAGTTGCTGAAGTATGGTCACTGGCTTCTGTATCAACCAAACTTTACGGGAATGATCTTGCGTCCCGAAATGCTGAGTTGCTTTTGGTATGCAGTCGGTCTGCCAACATGAAGTGAAGCCTGTGACTTTATTCAGTAACGCGGTAATAAACGGACTGTTCGCGGTTTATAAGATATCTATTCTAAAGACTTCTGCGGAGATAATACCGAGTAGTATTATTGAATGCTAAAACATCGTCTTGAATCTTTCGAGCACATTACAACAACAACTGCAGACTTTCCCGATGATTTGACGTCGGCGGCGATCTCATTGCTGCGGAAATGACGGTCATTACCGGCGTCTGGCTGGTGAAACACTGCAGGCTATGTCTGGGTGAAGGCTTCAACAACGGAAAGTTTAATATGACAAGGCTATTGGAAGGCAGTGTGTCGAAAACGCTTCTGCATTCTCACGATCTTTTGGTACTTTGTCAGAAGTCGAAGCTGTGAATGAGATATATCTCTGTCTCGACTAACCAAATCGGGCAACGAACTGAATTTCCTGTTCTGGTGCCGACCGGTTCACTGTTTGAGGAAGCGAACCTCCGTAGAATGCGTGGCTCTCTGTGAATATCACGCGCGAAACGTGTGGTACCGCAAGAATACCGGGCGGCTGCTGCAAAACGAACTCATGGCATTCGCTACTGTCGGGTAATGTATGAAGATAATTTCTTCCGCACTGGAGACTTCTGAAACTGCCAAGCGGCTGAACTTGGCATGAAATCGTGCATCAGCACGGCAATATTAATATATTATGGTGGCTTCTGTATAGTTTTGTTAGAGCTGGCGAGATTTCGCTGATTCATTGACTTCATGATAATGTTCAACGTTACGGGGTTATTGACGGTAAACGGTATGGAATGACACCGCGAAATCTGGTTGGAACACGGTTACTTTAATATTACATAGTGGTGTCACTTTGATGAATTGGCTATATGTTGCGGGCTTTCGTGGTCGCATCGCTGCTGTAGCTGTCATCGATACTCTTTGTCATTTCTAGCCAGTTTGGTTACACTGCGCTCGGCAATATTCCTAAGTGTCGGTAGACCAGACAATCGGTCAACAATAGCAATCGTCTGCTGGTGAACCGATGACTGTGTCGACACCGAATCGAGCCTGTTCACCCATTCGGTGATCACCTCTTTTACGACGAAGCGTCATTGCTAATACGGCCTTTTACGTGGGCATCGACAACGTAACTTTATTGTGTTCCGGTTAGTGCTTAAGGAAAGCCGGGCTCCCTCTGCTGGCACAAACCGTTTTGTAATGAAAACTTGGTTATATTCAGTTCGCTTTTTGATGAACTTAATTAACATACATGTTGTATTACCCGTGACTCGGCGTATCGGGCGGAGTGCATATACTTTCATTGCGTCACTGAGATGCTGGCTGTGCGGTGGAGCCCATGATCGTCGACGGGGTTCTAAAGGGTGATTGAGCGGCGATGACACCTCAGTAAGTCGCGTTGTGACGGAACTGCTTTATTCATAACAAACACTTTGGTATACGGCATATACATTGATGAATATGGCATTATTGAACTTTAATGGCGGTCCGGGCGAACGATATATCGCTTTGAAAAACATAAACAGTTTCCGCCGGTAGCCAGTGGTTGTGGGATGGAAGACGGGCTGCAACTTTGATACATCGTGACGATGTTGCGAAACAGACGAGGATGACAGTGACGATCGTACTGTCAGTGACGATAAATACAGGGTGGCAGCACAAATTCTTCTTCTGTTTCGTGTTAGAACAACAAAGGCAACGAAAATACGCTATTTTGTCGGTTGCTCATGTATTGCGTGGTGATAAATAATCGATATCGTCATAAAATTCTCTATGATTACAACATAAACAAACGTCACATTCGGTGCGTGACAGCCAGGCATCTTGATACGAACTAATTTGCATTAACGTAGACCGGAACTTTTCTCTTTGTTTGACGAAAACATATTAATCGAGAAGGTCTGACTCTATACTGACTTGCTATGACTGTTCATAACATTTTACATTGTTATATGAATATTCTTCTTCGGCTTTGAACGGTTGAATAATGATGCAGCTACATGTACACGAAAAACAGTTTTGCTTACGCGAATGTTCGCGGGCTTTCTGATGCGACATTAACAGGAAATTCTTTCACTAACGCTGTTCCGGCACACTACGAAGGATCACAGGGTCGCCGTTAACTTTTGAACACGTAATTATACAACATCGATGGTTCAAAGTCGTGATTATCGAACGGTCTCGTTTCGACTGGGTTCCGTCCAACTTCGGTAGCGACTGATATTCAATTTGTTTGGGTTGTTTTTGTTTCGTAGTAAAATCGGACGTTAAAGAAGAAGGCAAATTGACCAAACGTCACCTGGCTGCGTCGGCGATGCTCTGTCGTCGGCGTTCTCTTGTGCCGAGACGACGGGCGGCGGTCTTGTACGACCTTGTTTACAATCGTCCATTAGACCACAAAGCTACGCCAATAGCGAAGAACACATGGCTGTTCAGTCGGCATGAATATTTTGTTTCCTCTTCAAGAGCAGGAACAGTCTATTGACTTTGCTAACGATAAATGCTGTCAAAACTTCGTCATCAATATGAAACGCGATTAAATGCTTCGTTATAAATACCATGGCTGTTGTCTTTTCGCACAAAATTGGATCGGCTTCGAATGGTCGTCGAATGCGTTTCGGAACTTTGTGTCGGACTTCAGCGGCTCGTCTATAAATCAGGCAGAGCACTTCAAATACGGAAGGTATCGAACGCCGGGTGTTGTAAAATTTCGGGTGAAGACAACGGAATTGATATTGTCGCTATCTTACGAATCGGCCTCGTCAAACGACTACGGACAATGACCCACGATATCTTTTGCTGTTCGAATATGACGAACGAACCCCGTTACCAGTAACTGGGCTGATGCCTCAACGGTCCTGGTCTTGGCGCGATTAATGTTAGATATTCGAAATTCTTCTTCGTTTTTAACCTTTGGTTGTCGTTTTAAACATCGGTCGATTGAAATTCACGATAATGAATAACCGATTTACATACATCTATGATAAATTCAAATCTCTGATACTAACACCTATTTCATAATACTATTGATATTGATAACCACGCTTTTGGGGCCTGTTTTCGTTCCCTCGACCTAACGATTCGATGACCGCTGCCTGATAACCGAATGTTTACGGTTGATGATGTTAATGAAAACAACGTCTGACTTGTTTCGTGCATACCGATATTTGGTGATTGAATTGAACAAACTTGATCGAGTTCAATTCGGAACCGGTGATTCAATGAAACGATGAATCAAACCGTCAATTCGGCAATACCGAACAATCGTCGTTTCGTTAACAATGGAACCAATAGGGCGGGGATGGGAAGACGATATTCCGATTTGCGTGGCGATGATTCGGACTGCGTATAATGAAACGATCATACAGATCGAACGTCCATTGAAATTGGCGTGATCGTTATTCGTTAACAATGATGTAACTCTAATCTGGAATACTTCGGAAGGGTTTTAATCAGCTATCTAGGCTTCATATTATGTGGCGTCGTGCGATGACACGTGAATAATCGGCATGCTGATTTTGTTTATTCGAGGCATTCTTAACCGGCTGAACAATTAATGGACGTTGCTGATTGTTGTTTACGACCTGTTTAATGACTTACCCGTAACGATGTACTTGTATGAATTACGCAATGCTGTTGCAGAAGGTGGAGATGAACTGGTGACAATGTTACTGGATAAATGACTGAATCTGTTTCTTTCATATATATTTATGAAGATGATCGTTCAAATGACGAATCTGATCAACGCCGAGTTTCTTCCCAAACATTGATACGCAGTAACATGGTTTGAACATTTCTTTAAGCTGCTACTATTGATGCCATTCGCGAACGGTCATCTGTCCAAACGGAGAATTCTGACTGATGTTTTACGCTGTTATGAGTATCAATTAACTAATGATTATGATATACCTCCGTAAACACATCTACCGTAAGGTACTAAGGCGATTCATCGAAAGCACGATGATCGGTCCGCTAATGGCTGTATATATAATGCGGTTATATATTGATTTAAACATGAATATGGACCATTCGAACCGATGATGATATCGATCTGGTGCGTGCGATCGATGATATTGTTTAACGGGGACTACTGATTTCCAGCGTACTCCGGTTATCGACGTATTGTTCCGGCGTCGATAAAATGACGATCGTCTTCGACGCAAACCGATCGATGCGATATTATTCTTCAATCGACATTCGAAAGTCTTCGTGATCCCTGATGGATA
>NW_025766263.1:0-53044 GCF_003918875.1 Haliotis rubra
GCAAGAAAGATGAATAACACACTACATGTACAGCGTAGTGGAGAAGTAAAAGGTAAATAGGTAGATAAGTACTATATGAAAGGTAATGTGTACCTGTTGTGAAGAGCTTATAGTAACTTAATAAATAATATGATTATCAGAGCGCGGAAGTGTAGACTTGCAGTGATACAAAGAAGGAAAACGGTAAACGTTAAGTTCCACGGATGAGCGAGAAGCAGAACCGTAGAGTACGCCGCTTGAAGCAACAGATTCAAGCACAGCGCGGGCAAACGAATAACCTGTTCAGTACGAAATGAATAAACAGCAAGAGACAATCTATCAACACATCATTTAAGAAAACCCAAACTACAAATGCCCAATGAACTATGACATGTATAATACAAAGGATATATTGTTAGTATCATGCTGTGTTAGTGCAGTGACATGTAAAATCTATCAATTACACTTAATTTTGTGTGGTAAGACTTGAAGTGTTTATGCCTATTTAGTTCATATTTAAAGAAAGTAGTTAAAGTCAACTCAACCACACATCAATCAATCACAATCTGTGTACCTGAAACCGAGTGTTACCCAAGCTTAAGAAACAACACTGGGTTAACTGAGATAAATACACTCAGTTACATATTCTGTAGTAGTAGTACCGGAAATAATGAAATACTAATGGCATGGTAAAACCATACATATACCAGAGTCTGTTATGAATTGAAGTGATAGAAAAATTCAAACAATGCTTCCAATGTTTAAAGAAAATAAGCAAATATATGTATTAATACAATGAAATGTCACAATGCAAGTTAGGTATACCACATATCAACACAAGGAATAACAACAAAGTGTCATCATAAAGCCTTTATACTTCACTCAGATGGCATATTGATATTCTTATTGATGAAGGAGCTCACGAATTCTTCAGTGATCATGTATAAATATTGTCAATGCACAAAAGGTTCAAGCATGTCAGTGGCATGAACACAGAAAGTCACAATTCACAGGAAGACTGTCATCATAGTTACGCACACACATATATAGTCGTTAACTTGTTTGAGTGGCATTTTAGAAGTTGAGACGTACAATATAGAACAAGTTTTATGGATAACAACTTCTTTATTTCGTGAGTGCGACGTTTCGATACAGATTCTTGACAACGGTACAAGAATCTGTATCGAAACGTCGAACTCTGAAAATAAAAGTTGTTATCCATAAAACTATTCTATCTATTATATATATAGTCGTTATCAATGTTCTCAACCTGGATGAGGCAGAACTCAGAAATGGAACATCAGATCCATCTCTCATGCACAAACAGTTGAATACTATCTTCGGCTACTGGCTCTGGGGTTGCTCAGAGATATTCCTCACTGGGGGCTCCATTGTTGCAGCCATGAAATAGTGGTGCTCTGTAATAACCACAGGCTACGGGGTGGGAGGTCAATATCTTTTATTCCGTAGTGGGAGAAGTAGTAGGAGTAGACACTCTGTAACAATCATAATTATACAATGTATATGTATATGCTAAAACCACATCCGATGAACATTTGCCTTCATATATGTGTAGGTATAAACATCTCATAAATGCATGTCTTCATATATACACATCGGAATAACAAAGACTTAAGTAAACAATGTACCTGTCTTACATAATCTCACGCAGGTTATGAAATATGGCATATACTATTGTTACTATTACAAGTGACATTTCATGTGGCATATCATGAAACAGACTATAAAACAGACAATGAAACCTGCCCTGTGGGTGACACGGGAGTGTGCTCAAACACTCAGCAGCCGGGCAGCCAACACGTGCAATAATCCTGCATAAAATAGGATACACTGATGAGAGGTATTGTCTGTGAGACAACACATAAAATAATACCATTATACCAACATATATACATACTTGAAACTACCACTATGGAGTTACAAACAAGATACAGAATTGATGAAATAGATCAATCTTACATCATATACAGCATTTATAAAACAAAACTACAAGCCAACATAAACATATAGCAAAACCAACCATACGCACATTCATACAGGTAAAATAGCATACTGTGTAAATATTTACATTTGATTTATCTTGAACATATTTGTGCCTATGTTATACGATTATTTATATTAGGGTTTAAGTAGCTATATATATATTACAAACAGTATAATGACTAACCTTAGATCAAAACTCAATCTTTAAAACAGTCCTCATTTAGAGACAGTGTGGTGCAAAACTGATTATTAACATGGCGGTGAGAAGTATATTTGAACTTACACCAATCAACTGAGAAGCTGAGCCTGGGCTATTGTTAAAACAACTAAGGTAAATCCACAACTTAGGTAAAACAACTAAAGACAACCACAATCGAGGACTGAGTGCGTGGGATATGGAATTACGTACAGCTTCAACTTGCGATCTATCAGTAATGTATGACGTCAGCCAAGCATGTTCTGTGCCAGTCATTCCTAGGTCATGCCGAAGTGTGTTCAAGCAGTACGCCGTGGTCCACTGTGTCGAATGCCGCAGAAAGATCAAGTAGGACCAATAGGGTTATCGTCTGGTTGTCCATTGCAGTGAGAATGTCGTTTGTCACTATGTCCGGTCCTGTAGGCAGACTGAAACTTCTTGAACATGCTGTTTCTGATAAGATGATCTTGTATGCGGGTAGCAGTACCTTTTTCCAAAACTTTGGATAAAAACGAGAGATCAGACACTAGTCTGTAAATTTTCAGTATGTTGCCATCATGACCTTGTTTCTTCAGGTTGGGTTTCACAAGGGCACATTTGAAGGAGTTTGGTACCTTGCCTGTAGATAAGGACAAGTTGACTATTCCTGTAATGACCGGAAGTAGGACATCAATAGAGTCGATGGGTTGGGATCGGACCGAGTTCACAGTACTTAGGCTGCAGCTGCTTAATAAGGATCAGCAATCTCTTTCTGAGAAAGGGGATAACTCTGTTAATTCGGAGCAGGATCAGCTTGAGTTGTGTCCATGCATCTCTCCTGTGTGAGATGAGAGCGAATTGTATCGATCTTCTCCTCGTAGAAGTCAAACTTGAACTTACTCTTCCCGGATGCAAATAACATGTTGCTATTGGAATCTGATGCTAACCGAACTTTTACAGCAGGCCCCGGAACGAAAGACCCGAGGAGTAAACCGTTGTTCTTAAGTACTGACCAAACTGCACTGAAAATTCAGCATCTGAACCAAGGTCTTGTAAAACCTTATCATGTTCCTATACATAAAGCCATAATTGTCAATTGATACCAATAGGCATGTCATTGTCAACGTTTCCTTGAATACAAACTGCCATGATTGTCGTTAAACATTTATGCACATCACTCTTCCACAAACATTGTGCCTCCTGGATGAGCGCCTCTGAAACAATACAATAGTTCCCCACACACTTTAGGCTTACACGATATCGCATAAACAGTAATACTTATTGCTAATAGCATAATCAGAATGTAGATGAACATCATTATTCAGCACCTCAAACATTGATTTTGAATGTCAGCAAAGCTATATTACGTTTTAATACAGTTATGCTTCTGTACCTTGTCAGTAATCTTTTTAGCGTTCAAGTTCTAATCAACAAATGTTTCTAATTCATCATTATTAGGATATTTAGAGTGAAATGTACCATGTCTATCTCGTCATTTCAGCGAAACATTGTTTGGAACCATATCTTGCAAAGCAATCACCTAATTACAGCAGGCACATGAAAATGAGGGCATTGACGTTATTAACAGAAGCGTTCACGTGTCTCTGTCATTCAATCGTGAATTTACGGGCACCACACAAGATGTTTCTGCTACTTTTGGCGCCTCTGTTCATGGTGTGTGTTCCCCACACACAAACAAGTAACTATAAGGTCGGTGTCAAGTTGTGCAAAATCAAGTGTTTGGAAAGAAGCTCCTGTAAGAGTGTTGTATATGACATTAGGACTCTGACATGTAAGCCGATGAAAAAGCCACAGAACGACAGAAGAAAGGATACATAACGTTTCAAAAGGGAAAACATAGTAAGTTTTCTGCCATTGTTGCTTGCTGTGAGAATATCATTTTTCTGTATTTAATGTAAGACTAACAAAATGTGTTTTAGGATAATCATATTCACTTGAAAATCAGTAAACATAACGTAAACCTCAGAGAATAACCAGTCTCGTAAAAGGTACATGCTTTGCTGAAACCGAATAGGTAATTCAAAATCCAAACGTAAATTGTGACCTTATGTCTAAAATAATGTAACCGAAAACAATTATTTATGAGTTAAGATCAATAATATTAGAAGTAATAAAACTGTTTATGATGAAAAGTAAAACTACTAGTGTATCACAGATAGAGATATAAAACTAGCATGTAAATATAAAAACGGGCTATAAATCACCAGCAACTGAAGGTAGATCACCACACAAGGGACCATTGGGACTTACATTGCCTTGGCTACCTGCATGGACCCTAGTTAGATTGACACCAGTAGTAGGGGATGGGGGTATGAGACCAAGTCCATCAAAGCCTCTGCAAAGCCTTATTTCACAAATAAAGCTTTTGTCAGGCCCTTAGATCTCGCCCCATTACCCCTACTACTTTTTCCCGACCTATAAAACTTAAGACACCAGCGGGATACGAACCCACATGTATACCTCACGCAAACCTCACGCAAACTATAATAGGCCACGCCACTCAACCGATTGAGCTACCAGGGACTTAGCTGAAGTATCTCGGTTTAACGGGTCTATCCTGGGATTGCATCATCCAAAGCTGGACTGCGTCTATAATAGCTCCACGTGCCGCTATGACACTATTGTGATTACCCTATGTCGCGTTGACCTCGATGAAACAGTTTAATGTGAATCGCCTATGATCTCTTTGGTGTTCGTAATGAACGCTTTCTGGGCTTTTCGTATCCCTTTGTTCTATGTACCTTTTTTCTCGGCTTCGCTGATGGTAGTGCTTTTACGAGACTTGGATCGAAATCTCTTGTTTCATTCTATGATATTTTGCGAGTTCAGAGAGGACTAAACGAAACTCTTCCTCTGAGATTTTATTGTCAGTGAGTGCGGTGGAAATATGGTCGTCTATGGTGTTTTACTTTGCTTCGGCCAGAACCCTGATCTCATCATGTTTCAGTGCCTTACGATGCAGTCTGCGGGATACAAACTTAAACACCAACCCTGCCACCCTACCACGCCAGCTGTTATTTCAATACCTAGCACTATAGGTGCGGCCACGATGGTGGCTAACAACCCAGCACCTGCCGCCCCTAGTCCCATGCTGGTTGCAATAAAGGCAGTATCAGTCCGTCCACGATATTGAAAGCTCTATGGTATTTCTTATATAGTGCCTTCCGAGTGTCGCGGTCTTGTTCTAGTTGGCGTTTTACATCACATAACTGTCTCAAGCGGAACCCGTCTACGGTTTCCAGGGTCTTCGCGACTTCCTCTACGACTGGGTACAGCCCCATTCTGTGTGCATATAATATATCTTATTATATATATTTTAATTGGGCTTCAGTTAATAGTCGATCAATGTACTTGAAGCTTGCAAGGTGTAGATCCTCATGCAGGGAAATAGGTGAGAGGTTAATAGGTAACTCTGCATCCACACGAGGCCCCCATTGACTTACTAAGGGATCTATATAACCTGTGGAGGGTCTGGTTGTATGGCGATACGGAAACGTCCGTCTGTATTTAAGGTGCCAAAGTGTATTGTTACCCCAGGTAAAAGTTGTTCTATACTATCAGAAGTTGTCCAGAGATAGGCTTCTATAATGAGTGTTGAGCCTGGCTCCACAGTAATAGTTTCTTGCTCGTAGAAGTCAAACTTGAACTTACTCTTCCCGGATGCAAATAACATGTTGCTATTGGAATCTGATGCTAACCGAACTTTTACAGCAGGCCCCGGAACGAAAGACCCGAGGAGTAAACCGTTGTTCTTAATTTCGGAGACATAATTATCTCTTTTAAAAGATATGTAAGGTGTGGTGAGGGTTAAGTTGATCAACCATGCAGGCTCTTTAAAATCTGATAATGACACCCACCCATACACGTTGTCTTTCAAGTGCAGGATGTATAAGGTGTCTTCCTCACCAGGCTGATCGAATCCCTCCATGTCTCCTAGATCGTTAAGCGTGGTGTGGGCCGATGACGATTGACCATTGCTATAATACTATTACGAAATAGTTTCCAATTGTTTTTCTGATAATTTCTCAGGAATGCACTTCACCCCCATGAAGTGTATGTTGTCGGGTAGGAAGATCTTGGTGAGTGATATCGTGTCTTCCACGGTCACGGTGACCCCCTGCAGACTGGTGTTGGAGTCGACACCCACCCGCACGTAAACAGTGCAAACGTGATACTGGTGTCGTTTCCCCCACCGGAGTTTGATCCCCTTCACGATTTCAACATCATCCCGCAATGGTTCCCCTAGGTAGACTTGGATGACCAGCGTTGAGTTCGCCGGTAGACTCTCCAGGATGTTGACCACGCCTTCGAATTCAGACACCAACTGCAATACCACGTTTTGCATCCCGGGCTTGCTAGATAGCATGTGGGCTGCCATACTGGCGAGTGGACTGATGATTACACTACGTCTCTGCGTCGGGACGTAAGCCACAAGCAGGGTTCCGTTGTTCACGACTTTGTTTAGGTAGTTGTCTTTGTTCTCCGTGAACACGTAGGGGGAGCCGAGCCTAATATTGAGAAACCAGTCGACTTTAGCGGGGGCAACACACACTTGTCGTCGTCGGTTAAGACGAGGGAATACTGCTTATTTTTGGTTGTGGCCGCCACGTTGCTCTCAACATCGTCTAAGTCGAGCAGTTTGCCCCCGAATGACGGGTATATTGTCCATTTATCATCACCAGTGTTAACTAGGGTGTACCGAGTGTTGACGACCGCTCTTTGAAGTATCTACTATATCACTTAGGTTGCTAGTACCACCGATGGAGGGACTTCAACGCGTTTGTAAATGTTGTTTTCAGTTGCAAGGCGTACAATTTACTTTCTACTCCGGGGTCGTCGAATCCGCGTGTGTCCCCGAGGTGGGAGGTCCCCGCATTGATGCATTTTTCAACTTCATCCCGGACCTTGTGTGTGCTAGTCATTTTTATGTACAGCGTTATGCTGAGGTATCTTATATTCAGAGGATTATGATTTATATCTAACACCGATATTATCAGCTCAGGGATGTTGCCACTGCCACGGTGAAAACGACTCTGTTCTGCCATCGTTGTGTTTCTCCGTTTTCACCGGTACGGCTCTCAGTATCGTGAAACGGTGACCCCTTGAATGTTGTCCGTTTTGCTCAGCTGACCGAGACGAATGCACAGCTCAAAGTACGGTACTAGGTCGGGTAACTTCGTGCCTGTGACGGTAGTTGTTGGTTTTATCTCGTCCGAGGCATACCGAGTGTCCTCGCCAATGGTCGGCCGAGCCTCAAAGAGTTTCTTCCGTTGTTGATTAACACCACTGTGCCGTTTGAGTCGTTCATCTTGAGTTCGGCTCCCAGGGGTTTGAAGACCTCATTGCTTAGTGAAACACACGCTGTAGCAGCCGTCAGTTATATGGCTGCGAGCTCCACTGACGAACAGCTTATTGTTGTTGACGTTCATGTACGTCCATCGCGGTAGGTAGGGGATATCGCAGAGTGCGACTTCAAGTTGACCTGACGTGTTATCGATCGCATGCATCAGCTGAACGGCCTCGCCGCTCGTTATTCCTGGAAGTGTTATGTACATGTTAGAGTATATATACTCATTATATAATACTTTTAAAATGTAATTCCCAGGAGTGTTTTACTCTAAACTGGACATAGATTTCCCACATATGAAGATTGTGGTCGCTGCTGGGATGTATTTCGACGCCCAGTTTATAGAGTGAGGAGTGAGTGAGTTAATATTTAACGTCACATCGGCAATATTTCAGCCATATCGTGACGAGAACATTTGATATTAGAATGAAATATCTGTATATTATAAAACCTGCCGACGAAGTGCAGTAAAACAACTAGAATATCACAGATATCAATATAAAACTAGCGAACAAAGCCAAAATATTCCAATTAAAGAAGACAATACAATGTAAAATGGGCTATAGATCGCCAACAACTGAAGGTAGATCACCATACTAGGAACCATGGGGACTTACATTACTTTCGCTACCTGCATGGATCCTAGATGGATTTACACCATCCCTTCAGCAGCTGGCGATTGTAGTACAAGTTTAGCCAAAATTAAAATGAACAAATATACTACGATTAAAAAATCGGGTAAGCAAATAGTTAACTTTGAAAGTTTTAGGACTTACATACCCTCCTCAGGAGGACAATAATTTTACACTACTTCAACCCCTTTGAGGGTACAGCCACTAACAATCTCAGTTACTAATTCAAACTACCAATAATAAAATATATCTCTATTTACAAATCACTTAACAAATCTAATTCTTTTAAAAGGCAATAACTAAATGAGAACTAACATTATTAAAAAGATCCTTCAATGTTTTGACATTAAATACTTATCCCTTTGTGATGGAATATTCAATGCAGTCAAGCAAGACATGCTTGACTGTGATTCTTTCATCACAAGGGATACAGAACGGAGGATCCTCACCTTTAATAGGTACTCATGAGAATATCTTGTGTGGCCAATACGACATCGTCGTATGATGACCTCTTCAAATCTGGACTGACAACCCAAGTAGGTGTAACCAATATAGGGTTTTATTGCATGTAATTTATTAATACCGACTTGGGTGTCCCACATCTTCTGCATTAGATCACGGATGTAAGTTCTAATGCAAGCTTTATAATCAGAGTATGGGATAAGAAGTGATGTCACAGATTTGTTGAGGGCTGCCTTAGCAGCAATATCAGCCATCGTGTTCCCAGAAATGCCAACGTGGCTGGGTAACCAACAAAAGACGATGTCGCATTGGCCAGTAGCAAGATCATTATATAATTCAATTATTTCAATTAAAAGTGGATGTTTGCAAGATAGATTTTTAATCGCCTGAAGGCAAGATAGAGAGTCAGAAAAGATTATATATTGTTTATATTTACGGTGTTTATTAATATATTTAAGAGCTGTTAAGATGGCGTTTACTTCTGCTGTGAAAATTGAACTGTCATTGGGTAGTCTGAAGATATTGTTTTGGACTCCAATGACAGTGGCACAAGCAACCGCGCCACCATCCTTGGATCCATCTGTATATAAGGATTTATAGGTATTATATTTATTTCTTAATTGACTAAATTCTTGTTTATAATGTAAATCATTAGTTTCGGATTTTTAAATGTGGTTAATGTTAAGTCAACTTCTGGCCTCACCAATTGCCAAGGAGGAGAAGAAAGAAGACGAGAAGGAGATATATTCTCCAGCTCAATGCCAGCAGCAGAAAGGAATGGTTTAATTCTGTGCCCAAGAGGCGGAACAAGAGAAGGCTTTTTGTTATACAAATCCTCATAAAGAGGATTGAAGACACAATTAAATGCAGGATTAGATTTGTTTGAATATAGTTTAGTAATATATTGTAAGGATAATTTAATACGGCGTTGGGAAAGCGAAGGCTCATCTGCCTCAACATAGAGACTATCAACTGGAGAGGTTCTAAATGATCCAAGACAAAGTCTTAGACCTTGGTGGTGAACAGAATCAAGTAATTTAAGGTTGCTTTTGCAGGCTCCGCCATATACGATCGAACCATAATCAAGTTTAGATCGTACCAATGCTCGGTATAAGTGAAGGAGCGTAGTTTGATCCCCTCCCCACTTTGAGTTGGAAACAACTTTTAACAAATCGAGTGCCTTCAGGCATTTAGTTTTAAGTGTTTTAATATGTGGTAGAAACGTTAAGTGTGAGTCAAAAATAATACCCAAGAACTTGGCCTCCTTCACAACTTTGATAGGAGTGCCATTTAGAGATAGTTCCGGGTCTTTATGCGGCTTATATTTTCTACAAAAGTGTAGACAATTAGTTTTGGACTTGGAAAATTTAAAACCGTTTTCAAGACACCATTTATGTATTTTATTTAAACACAGCTGCAGTTGCCGTTCAATAGTATGCATATTCTTACCACGACAAGAAATATTAAAATCATCCACAAAAAGTGATCCATCTATTGAATCATTTAAAACCTTGGATAAACTGTTGATCTTAATGCTAAATAAAGTGACAGACAAAATACTGCCTTGTGGGACACCCTGATCCTGATTATAATGGTCAGACAGGGTAGAACCCACTCGGACTTGAAATTGCCTGTCTTTTAAAAACTGTGATATAAAAAGAGGCAAACGGCCTCTCAAACCAAAATCATGTAAATCCTTTAAAATGCCATGCTTCCAGGTGGTATCGTATGCTTTCTCGAGATCAAAGAATATCGATACGGCATGTTGTTTATTTACGATTGCATTTTTAACAAAGGATTCTAATCGTACCAAATGATCAATGGTACTTCGATTTTTCCTGAAACCACATTGAATATTGGTTATAAGGTTGTTGGTTTCAAGATACCAAGTTAATCTATTATTCACCATACGTTCCATGGTTTTACAGACACAGCTAGTTAGAGATATCGGTCTGTAATTAGACGGATCTGTATGATCCTTGCCAGGTTTTGGTATTGGGACTACAATGGCATCACGCCAGGAAGTTGGGAAATTCCTGTAGTCCATATCATATCAAATATATTTAGCAGTGTTTCCAAACACGATTCGGGCAAATGCTTTAGGAGCTGATAGTGGATATCATCAGCCCCTGTAGCTGTATCATGAGCTTGCTCAAGAGCAGTATGTAGCTCATGGAGTGAAAATAATTCATTATAATCTTCACCATTGTCTGAGTTAAAATTTATTCTTTTTCTTCTCCTGTTGTTTCTGGTGCTTTTGAAATTCAGGGACATAATTTGATGATGAAGAATGTTTGGCAAGAGTTTCGCCAATTTTATTTGCTATGTCAGTTTTATTAGTTAAAGAGATTATCACCATCCTTCAGATGGTGTACAGTAGATTTAGAACCTTTGCCCTTAATTCTTTGGACCATGTTCCACACCTTGGACATAGGTGTACGTGAATTTATTTTGGAAACATAATTCCTCCAAGACTGACGCTTATTTTGTTTAAAGGCACGTCGAGCCTTGGCATTTGATATTTTAACTTTGTCTAAATTATGGACTGTAGGATGTTTGCGAAAATATTTTTCCGCTTTCTTCCTGCACTTTCTGGCCTGTTTACATTCATTATTAAACCATGGTTTACGTATGTGTGGAGTTGCAGAGGACTGTGGAATTGTTTTGTCAGCAATAAAATTTAAAATATCCGAAAAAAGACTGTATAGGATCTTCACTGTTACTAAAAGATCATGCGTAATGTGTTCAACACACAGAGCCTTATACAATGACCAATCAGCCCTGGCAAAGTTCCTTCTCGACAAAGGTGGATCATCACCAGGGTTGATGTTTTGAGAATGGTTGGGAAGTGATCACTCCCACATAGGTCATCATGTACCATCCATTCAAATTCATCATATAAGGTTGAATCAGTAAGTGATAAATCCAGGGAAGAATATGTTCCCGTAGCTGGATGTAAATAAGTGGCTGAATCATCATTGAAAATACAGAGATTATTATCTGATATAAATTCCTCGAGGATTTTACCTTTATTGTTGGTATGGACACTTCCCCAAAGCGGATTGTGTCCATTCAGATCGCCCATGATGATACATGGCTTCGGAAGCTGATCATACAGATTCTGAAGATCCGACAGACGGACAGCAGAAGATGGCGGGATATATAAGCTGCACAGAGTCAAAGCAATGTGCAGGGTCAGTCGAACAGCTACAGTCTGAAGATTAGTATGAAGGGGGACAGGGCTATGTATTATACCCTGTCGTACTAAGATAGAAGCACCTCCAGTTGCTTTATCTCCCGGGGGAGAAAAGGAATGATAATCGCTGTATTGTCTCATAATAAAGTTATCTGTAGGTTTTAAATATGTCTCTTGGAGACAGAGTGCTGACGGCTGAATATCTTGTATCAGCAGTTGTATCTCATTGAAGTTATTTCGTAGTCCTCTGCAATTCCATTGCATTAGAGTAGACAATTGAGTCATGGCGGCTCAATGGGTGATCTCTCACGTGAATGCGAGGAGGATAAGCTCCTCCGCCTGTTCTGTGAGGACGGAGTAACCTCCATATCTAAAGGTCCAAATGAGTTTTCAAGAGGTACCTCTGGAGGTGAAGGAACAACAGGTAGTTTATCCCTGGTAATCCCTTTTCCTTTCTTCTTTTAAGTTTATGCACGGCTGGTTGCAAAACAGATGTTTGCGATGAAGTTTCGGATTGAGTTTCATCAGTCTGAGAATCAGACGTAGATTGAGTGACTGTGACAGTAGGTTTAATAGTTGAAGCTGACGAAAGAGGTTTCTCTGACTTGACCCAAGTCAAGTCAGTCTGGCACGCAGTAGAGGACACTGCTACAGAGCGAGTAACTGCCGCAGCGTAGGTACCATTTGATGGAGTAGAGGTTTGAGTTAGCAGTTTTTTTGCATCCTGGTATGAAACGTTTTTTTCACATTTAAGTTTCATAATCTGCGATTCACGCTGGAACACAGGGCAAGCTTTCGATGACGCAGGATGAGCACCATTACAGTTAGCACATTTGTACTCTCTGTCGCAATCAGAATCGTCATGACGATCGCCACAACGATGACAGACTACAGAGTTTCGGCAAGATTGTGAGCCGTGTCCGAAATGCTGACATTTGTAACATCGGAGTGGATTGGGGACATACACATCCACCCCGATATTGAAATAGCCTGCTTTGATAGATGTTGGAAGTGAGGAACGAGAAAAGGTCAACAGATAGGTATTAGTTTTAATAATGTTACCCTCCTTTTTAACGGTAAAACGTTTTACCGCTGAAACTCCCTGATTCTGCAGCTCTGCGGCAATGTCTTCCTCGGACATATCAGAGAGACACCGTGCCCTGTCACGCACAATGCCACGACAAGAGTTTAATGTTCTGTGTGCAGACACGGTAACTTCTATGTTTGCAAAGGTCTTGATTGACAGCAGATTGAGGGACTGTTGTTTCCGTAAACATTCAACTAAAAGTGAACCACTACGGAGACGAGTAACATTCTTGACCTCCCCACAAATTCCAGAAATAGCCTTTGAAATGGCGAAAGGATTAAGTTTGATAGGAAGAAAATCCGCAGCTTCTATTACCAAAAACCGATTCCAAGAATCAACAGTTGTATTTGTTTGGTCACTTGATTGATCTATGTCGTCAATACGTCGTTTCTTTTCATGGCGAGATGAACCAGCTTGTTGTTGTGACATGATGAAAGGAATGTGATTCAGCACCCCTGCTCCCCACCCACCACGGAGTGTCAACACGGACAGTGTCTAATAGCACCGGATATCCAGCATGCAAACACCAGGGATACAAGGGTGATATACTCCAGTAAATACAACATAAATAGCTATATCTGTCTACCAAATATAATGTCAGGCTGGTTCGGCTCTAACAAAACTTGGAGACATACAGAATTTAGAGGTCATAATCACCAGATTGGCCCATGAGCCACCGCCTTCTGGCATAGGACTCTAGGCAATAAATTTAACAATAATTTGTATACTATGAATTCAAAATTACCAATACCCAACAATTCAAATTTGCAAAAAATACTTTCTATGCACAGGGCATGGCGTGACCAGCCGATTGATAGAACCGGGCCAGTTCTACCACCCGTCTAGGTGAAGTCAGGGCCGAAGTGGTGTGTTGGGCAAAGGAACACTGTTCCTGGAACCAGTGCCCTCAACCACCAGACTACCTTCCTCCACCGACACAGGGGCGCAACCCACGGCAAACGGGTTGGTGGACCAAAATATCCCCCCCGGGTCCACAACGAGGGGTTGAAAGGCGCTTAGCGTGACCCAGCACCCACCACGAGGAGGTGACCTTTCATGGGTGCCCCAGTTTATAGATGTGTTCCACCGGTATAAGCTTTCAGTGACTAACGCTAAGGCAGTCCACGCTTGGTTTAACAACCCGATGCAGTTCTGGCAGAATCAACTCCAACTTCGCCGTGTGGTGCGCTACAACAGGGTGTGCTGTGGCATTAACTGACACTCGGCGTGGACCACTGAGTCAGTCTGTGTTCATGTTCCACGTGTACTAACAGGTCAGACGTATCCTCAAAGAGATCAGCGCTCAACACTCACACAGGACAAGGCGTGGGACGCAGTAAAACAACCAGTACAATAGACGGGCCTACGAACGCTTTTGCAACAAATTCTAACTAAGCCCGAAGACGGATTGGCGTTTGCCGGGGCCGAACCACGGGTTGGGTATTCCATATAATGGGGGGCGACCCGTGAAAGAAGTCAGTGATGATTTACTGAAACGAGATATACTACGCCAGGACTTTGCTTTGTCGAGTAATGAATGGCGGGATGACCGTATGAACTTTAAAGGTGGTGTTGCTTTCACCGTCCAGAAAGTGGAGCAGTCAACCGCAGACGGTTGGAAAATGTTCATGCTGGACACGTCGAAAGGGTTTACTCATGCCGGTGTCACCAGATTGAACGACTCGATTCGAACGTACGTGTGGGCGCTGTTGGGTGCGCAGACGCAAACGCGTTCCAACATCCTCGGTAAGGGGACTGCTTACGACGCTCAGAAACAGTTCGTTGTCAACGTTGAGGATGCTATCAATGCTCCAGTTGATCTCCCGAGTGCCATCAAACGCTACCAAGACGTGTTGGAATACGCCAGGTCGAAAGTCGACTACGTGTTCGACGTGGGACTGTACATGGCTCCGAGCGATATGCAACTGAGAGTAAAAAAAGTGGTGGGCTACAACAACGAAATAGTCATAGCCACGGCGGACCAAAAGTTGGGCGTCAACCCCGATGTTAACACCCCACGTCCCACCACCCAGTCGGGGTGCGGTCGGGGTTGGGCTTATTTGGTTAAAAATTCATTAGCCGCTACGTACACCACACCCGCCACGGCGACGATGGCTGCCCACAGGTTTTGACTGAGCCACGTGGCAGTTTTAGCCAGAGCGCTCAGCAGCCACGAGACGATGCTACCCAGGATGCCGGGTAGGGCTTCGGCGGCCTTACCAGCCAGTTTAGCCAGGGCCTCCCCGAGGGATTTCAGGTGTTTTTTTATCCAGTCTCTGGCGCTCCCACCACTTGGTGGTGTTGGTGTTGGTGTACACCCTGTCAATGACACCACCAGGGTTGATATGATGAAGCCCAATGCAGTCAGAATGCTGGCGATAGTAATCCCTTGCTCTCGGAAGAGGATTCGGATCCTGTCAGCTAGCGTGGTGTCCTCATTTAGGACTCGATCGATGGTTTCCTGTACACGATTGATCTCGGATGGGAGGGCTTCCCGGTTCGAGGAAGGGATTCCAAACGAGTCCGTCTCTCGTCTTCCAAGTTTTTTATTCTCTCCTCGATACGACGTTTCATATCACCGTCCGATTCGGCGAGTTTTATTTTCTCGCGAGCGATGTGCTCGTCGACTTCATTCAGTTTCCCCATGTTGTTAACGAGTTCTCCGCGTACATGTTTCAAGGCTTCGTCTAGGCCTCGCAGTTCCCTCAGGGGAAATTCGAGCCCCGGCAAGGGTTTGTCATGGTACGTGGCCAATATTTCTTCGATACTGTCTGATGTTTCTTTAGCACGTTGGGGTACGTCCCCGCTATTGCTGAGTTCGGTCCTGGCTGCTTGCAGATCTTGGACATCCTTCGGGGAAGCTTAGTTCATGCGCCACCGTAATCTATGAAGCCTAGTTCCTCACGGATCAGTTGACTCCCACCAGGGCGACTGGTGAGTGTTGACAAAGCATATGGCCCTTTCCCGTCTTTTTTCATGATATCGACCCCTGGGTGAGCCTTCAATCGCAGCCTGCCCTTCTTATCGACGGTAAACTTGGCATAGTCTCGTACCAACGGCGGGCGGTGGGGTAGCCTAGTGGTTAAAGCGTTGGCTCGTCACGCCGAAGACTCGGGTTCAATTCCCCACATGGGCACAATGTGTTAAGCCCATTTCTTGTGTCCCCGCCGTGATATTGCTGGAATATTGCTAAAAGCGGCGTAAAACTAAACTCAGTCAGTCAGTCAGTCGTACCAACGGCTTGATGTTGTCTCTATTTTCAACTGCGTCGTAATAATTGTCGACGGCCGGCTGTACAAGTTCAGCACTTAAGGGGTTGTTCGTGAATGTGGTGTCATCGTAATCCACAGCACCCATATCATCCAACAGGATGTCTTCATGACCGCCTTCAGCCATTATTTATATTTTATCTATATAACAATGTATGGTAGGAAACTAGATCCATAGGAAGATCAAGAGAGCCTCTAGGCGTCAGAGCCGTGCGCCAGTCGGTGACCATCACCAACAATCCCAGCAAGATAGACCAGAATCAAACACTGCTGGTTAAATTCCCAAACCTCATTGTACCAGGCACGGTTCGACCGGCGTTCAACCTCATGCTGACCTCCGACAACGACAAACGACGACTATACCCTGATAAAATCCAGAAACTGGCAGCCGATGAGGTCAATAAGCTGTACGCAAGATACGAGTTCCGGCTCGGGGCAGAGATGACGAAGACTATAGGTTCAAAATGACGCAGATCTACACCGGTTTGGTATCGTATGTCCTCCCCATTCCCCGGAACGCCGGCTTTACCTGTGGGAGGACCTCAAGAAGGACCCATTTATCCAACACACCTTGAGCGCCGTCAGCTGCCTGCTGTACCACAAATATGGTATGTTTATAGCCCCGGTGACGGCGGTGATTATCACGGCGAAGAACCCTATGAGAGTAGCTGCCGATAAAAAGGTGGTCTAAGAGTAACACGTGGAGCCTTGCTCCACTCCTGTTGATTGCAGGCGCAACTGCTGCCGTGGCTATCTCAGGGTTATATAATAAACAGGCACCCGTGAAGGGCCACCTCCTCGTGGTGGGTGCTGGGTAACGCTAAGCGCCTTCCTTCAACCCCCGTTGTGGACCGGGGGGATATTAGGTCCACCAACCCGTTTGCCGTGGGTTGCGCCCCTGTGTCGGTGGAGGACGGTAGCCTTGTGGTTGAGGGCAGTAGCAGCCTTGAACCGTGTTCCTATTGCCCAACACACCACTTTGGCCCTTACTTCACCTAGACGGGTGGTAGAACTGGCCCGGTTCTACCAATCGGCTGGTCACGCCAAGCCCTGCGCATGGTCATATTATTTGCACTTTAAATTATCATTGGGCTTTGGTTATTTGGATTATCATTATACAAACAATTATTATATTTAATTGCCTAGAGTCCTATGCCAGAAGGCGGTGGCTCATGGGCCAATCTAGTGATAATGACCTCGAAATGATGTATGTCTCTGGTTTCTTGTCATCATAGGCCGAACCAGCCGGACATTAAACTGGTAGATAAATGCAGCTGTTTGTGTCGTTTTCTCTGGAGTATAACGCCCCTGTATCCCTGGTGTCGGCATCTTGGATACCCGGTGCTATCTGACACTGTCCTTGTTGACACTCCGTGGTGGGTGGGGAGCAGGGTGCCGAATCACTTTCACCATGTCTCAAACACAAGCTGGTTCATCTAGAAATGAAAAAAAGAGGCGTCTAAATGAAATAGATCACTCTATTGAAAATTCTGCGAACGACGACTCATGGGCTCGTTTCCTGGTTATTGAAGCTACGGATTTTCTTCCGATTAAGCTAAACCCATTTGCTATTTCGAAAGCGATCTCTGGGATTTGTGGCGAGGTTAGAAATGTTACTCGTCTCCCTACTGGTTCACTTCTGGTGGAATGTGTACGGAAACAGCAATCTATCAATTTGTTATCAATTAAAACGTTTGCAAACGTTGAGGTTGCTGTGTCTGTGCACAGAACTCTTAATACTTGCCGTGGTATCATACGTGACAGGGCCCGCTGTCTGTATGATATGAGTGAAGAGGACATTGCTGAGGAGCTTGTAGACCAAGGTATTACGGCCGTGAAACGTTTCACAATCAAGAAAGAAGGAATTGTAACAAAGACGAACACGTATCTCTTGACTTTTGCTAGATCTTCACTCCCGCAGTCGATCAAGGCAGGATATTTTAACATCGGGGTGGATGTGTATGTCCCCAATCCACTCCGGTGTTATAAGTGTCAACGTTTCGGTCATGGGTCACACTCATGTCGAAACTCTGCAATGTGTCATCGGTGTGGAGACCACCATGAAGGTACCGACTGTGACAGAGCCTACAAATGTGCAAACTGTGACGGCCCGCATTCTGCTTCATCAAAGTCCTGCCCTGTGTATCAGAGCGAAGCAAAAATTATGAAAATAAAGTGTGAAAAGAACATTTCTTATCTTGATGCGAAAAAAATCTTCATTAATCAGTCCTCAACTCCTCTGAATGTTACGTATTCCGCTGTGGTCACCCGCACTGCAACAATGTCCTCTATTGCTTGTCAGACTGACTTGACTTGGGTCAGGTCAGAAAACCTGTTTCAGCTGTTCCACGAAAATCCTCAGTTACAGATACTATATCCCCAGCCACACAGTCTACTTCTGCTTCTCAGACTGTGAGTCAGCCTGAGATACAATTACAATCAGTAAACAAACAGCCTCACTCAACCAGTTCAGCGAAAAGGAAAAGGAAAGGAAAAAACAACACAGGAAAGAGACACCTTCTGTCCCTTTACCTTCAGAGCTCCCTCTGGAGAACCCCTTTGGACCTCTCGACATGGAGGTCACACTGTCCTCTCAGGACAAGCGGAGGAATAGCTCCTCCTCCCATGCACGAGAGAGATCTCCAATTGAACCACCATCATGAGTCAATTGTCTGATATAATTCAGTGGAATTGCAGAGGATTGAAGAATAACTTCAATGAAATACAGTTATTAATTCAAGATCTTCAACCGTCAGCATTCTGTCTACAAGAAACGTATCTCAAACATACTGATACATTTGATTTGAGGCAGTACAAGTGTCATCACTCATTTTCTCCTCCAGGAGATAAAGCAACTGGAGGTGCTACTATACTAGTCAGAAATAATGTCATTCATAGTGACGTTCACCTGCAAACGAATCTCCAAGCTGTAGCTATTCACCTTACTTTGCAAATTGCATTTTACCCTATGCTCACTGTACATTCTACCTTCATCTGCTCTTCGACAATCTGATCTTCAGAATCTATATGATCAACTACCTAAGCCCTGTATCATCATGGGCGATCCTAGTGGGCACAACCCTCTATGGGGCAGTACAAGTACAAGCAATAACGGTAAGGTAATTGAAGATTTTATTTCTGATAATAATTTATGTATTTTTAATGATGACTCAGCCACTTATTTACATCCAACTACGGGAACATATTCGTCCCTTGATCTATCACTTGCAGACTCCATCTTGTATAATGAATTTGAATGGATGGTACACGATGATCTATGTGGGAGTGATCACTTTCCTGTCATTCTCAAGACAATCAATTCTGGTGATGATACACCTTTATCGAGAAGGAACTTCGCCAAGGCTGATTGGTCATTATATGAGACATTATGTGCTGATCACTTAAAACATTATGTATTTGCGAACAGCGAAGATCCGATACAGTTATTTTCTGATCTACTCAATAACATTGCTGACCAAACTATACCTAAGTCCTCTGCAGTTCCACATATTCGTAAACCATGGTTTGATAATGAATGTAAACAGGCCAGAAAGAGCAGGAAGAAAGCTGAAAAAATATTTTCGGCGACATCCTACTGTCCATAATTTGAATAAAGTAAAATTGTAAATGCCAAGGCTCGACGTACATTTAAGCAGAATAAGCGTCAGTCTTGGAGGAAATATGTTTCTAAAATAAATTCACGCACACCGATTTCAAATGTGTGGAACATGATCCAAAGAATTAAGGGCAAAGGTTCCAAATCTACTGTTCACCATCTGACTGACTGACTGACTGAGTTTAGTTTTACGCCGCTTTTAGCAATATTCCAGCAATATCACGGCGGGGACACCAGAAAAAAACACATTGTGCCCATGTGGGGAATCGAACCCGGGTCTTCGGCGTGACGAGCCAACGCTTTAACCACTACTACCCCACTGCCCCGTTCACCATCTGAAGGATGGTTACAATATATTAACTGGTAAGGCGACATTGCCAATAAGTGGTCCTGCCAAACACTCTTCTTCGTCGAATTACGTCCCTGAATTTCCAACACTATCCAGAAACAACAGGAGAAGAAGAGGATTAAATTTTAACTCAGACAATGGCGAAGACTATAATTAATTATTTTCATTACATGAGCTCCACACTGCCCTTGAGCAAGCTCATGATACAGCAACAGGAGCTGATAATATACACTATCAGCTCTTGAAGCATTTACCGGAATCATGTTTGGAAACTCTGCTAAATATTTTTGACACAATATGGACTTCAGGGAATTTCCCACCTTCGTGGTGTAATGCCATTGTAGTCCCTATACCAAAGCCTGGCCGGGATCATACTGATCCGTCTAATTACAGACCAATCTCTTTAACGAGTTGTGTCTGTAAAACCATGGAACGAATAGTAAATAATCGATTAACATGGTATCTTGAAACCAACAACCTAATAACAAATATTCAATGTGGTTTCAGGAAAAATCGTAGTACCATTGATCATTTGGTACGATTAGAATCCTTTATCAAAAATGCTATAGTCAATAAACAACATGCACTATCGATATTCTTTGATCTCGAGAAAGCGTATGATACCACCTGGAAGCATGGCATTTTAAAGGATTTACATGATTTTTGGTTTAAAGGGTCGTTTACCTCTTTTTATATCACAGTTTTAAAAGACAGGCAATTTCAAGTCCGAGTGGGTTCTACCCTGTCTGACCATTATAATCAGGATCAGGGTGTCCCACAAGGCAGTATTTTGTCTGTCACATTGTTTAACATTAAGATCAACAGTTTATCCAAGGTTTTAAATGATTCTATCGATGGATCACTTTTTGTGGATGATTTTAATATTTCTTGTCGTGGTAAGAATATGCATACCATTGAACGGCAACTACAGTTGTGTTTAAACAAAATAAATAAATGGTGTCTTGAAAACGGCTTTAAATTTTCTAAATCAAAACTAATTGCATACATTTCTGCCGTAAATATAAACCACATAAAGACCCGGAACTAGTTTTAAATGGCACTCCCATCAAGGTTGTAAAAGAGGCCAAGTTCTTAGGTCTGATTTTCGACTCTCATTTAACCTGTCTTCCGCATATCAAATCTCTGAAAACTAAATGCCTGAAGGCACTCGACTTATTGAAAGTCGTGTCTAATTCAAGGTGGGTAGGGATCAAGCTACGCTCCTACACCTTTACAGATCACTGGTCCGCTCGAAGCTTGATTATGGCTCCATCGTATATGGTAGAGCCTGTAAAAAGCAAACCTAAAACTACTTAGATTCCAGTCCACCACCAAGGCCTAAGACTTTGTCTTGGGTCTTTTAGAACTTCTCCTGTTGATAGTCTCTATGTTGAGGCAGATGAACCATCTCTTAACCAACCCGTCGTATAAAATTCTCTTTACCATATATTACAAAATTATATTCTAACGAGTCTAATCCTGCATTTAACTGTGTTTTCAATCCTTCTTATGAGGAGTTGTACAACAAAAAAACCTTCTCTTGTTCCGCCTCTTGGTTTAAGAATTAAGCCATTTATTGCTGCTGCCGGCATTGAGCTGGAAAATATAGCTCCTTCCCGTCTTCTTTCTTCTCCTCCTTGGTAATTGGTTAGGCCACAAGTTGACCTTAACATTAACTACATTTAAAAACCAGAAACAAATGATTTACAGTATAAACAAGAATTTAGTCAATTAAGAAATAAATATACTACATACAAATCCTTATTTACAGATGGGTCCAAGGATGGTGGCGCAGTGGCATGTGCCACTGTCATTGGGTCCAAGAACAATATCTTCTAGAATACCCGATAACAGCTCTATATTTACAGCAGAAGCAAACGCCATCTTAACGGCTCTTAAATATATTCAACGACATCCTAAACATAAACAGTACATAATCTTTTCCGATTCTCTTTCATGTCTTCAGGCTATTAAAAATATTTCTTGCAAACATCCACTTTTATTAGAAATTATTCAATTGTATAATGAACTTGCTACTTGCCAATGCGACATTGTCTTTTGTTGGTTACCCAGCCACGTTGGCATTTCTGGGAATACCATGGCTGATCTTGCTGCAAAGGCAGCACTCAACAAATCTGTGACACCACTTCTTATTCCATACTCTGATTATAAAGCTGGCATTAGAACATATATCCGCGATCTGATGCAGAAGAAGTGGGACACCCAAGTAGGTATCAATAAGTTACATGCAATAAAACCCTATATTGGTTACACCTACTTGGGTTGTCAGTCCAGATTTGAAGAGGTTATTATGCGACGATGTCGCATTGGCCATACTAGATATACTCATAAATACCTATTGAAGGTGAGGATCCTCCGTTTTGTATCCCCTTGTGATGAAGAATCACGGTCAAGCATGTCCTGCTTGACTGTGTTGAATTCTCCATCATAAAGGGATAAATATTCAATGTAAAAACAATGAAGGATCTTTTTACAAATGTTAATTATCATTTAATTATTGCTTTTTAAAAGAAATTGATTTAATGATTGAATTTTGATTAATATGTTCTGTACATAGATGTATTTTAATTATTGGTAGATTTGATTAGTAACTTAGATTGTGAGTGGCAGTGCCCTCAAAGGGGTTAAGTAGCGTAAAATTATTGTCCTCCTGAGGAGGGTACGTAAAGTCCCAAAACATTCAAAGTAAATTTCAACTTACTACTCTTTTAATCGTAGAATATATGTTCGTTTAATTCATGGCTAGATTATCTGACATTGCTAACGGCTGAAGGGATGGTGTAAATCCAGCTAGGGTCCATGCAGGAAGCAAATGTACTGTAAGTCCCCATGGTCCCTAGTATGGTGATCTACCTTCAGTTGTTGGCAATATATAGCCGGTTTTACCTTGTATTGTCCTATAGTTAGACTGTTTTAGATTTGATTGCTAGTTTTAAATTCGATATCTGTGATAATCTAGTTATTTTACTGTCCTTCGTTGACAGGTTTTATAGTTGCCCTTGCTTCCATGCATAAAATTAATTGTTCTCGTCACGATATGGCTGAAATATTGCCGATGTGACGTTAAATTTTAACTCACTCACTCACTCACTCACTCACTCCTGCTCCAGACCACACAGCTGGCTGTTGGTTTTCTTGGTGACATCAGTGGCCTCCTCCCCTCTCGCCAGCCAGGACGAAGAACCGCTGGAGGTGATGGTGAGACCCTAAGGGTTTACCAGACATCGTCTCCCTCCATGTACTTCGTCTTGTTGTCCTGGCAGAGTCTTGGCGAACATTGGCAGATGCAGGTCCAATGCCTTCGCTCCGAGAAACACATGAGGACGTGTTTACAAAGGGGTCCCAAAGGTAGGCCGACTGTCTCAGATGGTGGCGCCAGTGACGTGTCTCCCTCGAGAGGTTCACGTGGTGACTGCTCGAGGTGGCCGCTGCAGTCATATGATCACGGATCTGAACTATAGACAGACAGACAGACAGTTCTATTCAGTAAAAGGCCACTGGCCCATAATACAGTCAAATGCGTGATCACACATCACATGAATGGTACACAATGATTTATAAAAATGTTCTGCTCTTCATTCCTAATTTGTACATTATATAAGAATAAAGAAACATTCTTAATCATATCCACATTTGCAGATTGCATAATATGGATAAAGTTGTTTGTCGTTGGCGGCTTACTTAAATATTTCCCAATATATTTCCCTCGAATATCAGAGAAACATTCACAAATACACAAAATATGCCACTCATCTTCAACAACATTAATACCTTTGGATTTACAACAAAAACAAAATCTTTCATTAGAAGCAATATTTTCATATCTCCCAGTCTCTATTGCTAGATTAAAGTTTCCGCATCTAAATTTTGAAAGGGCAGATCTCAAATTTAAATAAATATTACAATTTAAGTATTTTCTACATCTAACAGAGTCTCATACTGACAATAATAAACAGTTTTATGTGAATTTTCAATGGAAGAGTACCAGGATTGCTTTAAATTGTCGGTCAGTCTTTGTTTAAAAAGAAACATAAAATACTTGACATTACCAATGTCCTGACTGACCCATGCATAGCCAAAACCCTAAGTAAATAATAAAATATGTTTAACATTAGTTACCCAAGTTACACGTCCAACATCATCTAATGATTTCAGCATTTTGTAACAGTGTTTTGGGAGTCTGTTTGGGGTAAAGTACAATAAATGAAACCAATATTTTATAACCTTAGTCATTTATACAATTTGTGAAGGGAGTCTACCATATTCTCCAAGTACCACATTATTACAAGTTGATTTTACCAACTTTTAGGAAATACTTACAAAATTTAAATTGTACAGACTCTATGAGTTTACAATAACTGGTGCCCCAAATTTCAGCTCCATAACATAATATAGGTGAGATCATACAATCAAATATTTTAAACAAATCTTTACAATTGACACCACCCATTTTTTCTTTGGAAGATATTTACAGAAAATAATGCCTTATTGGCCTGAGAAACAAGAAATGTCTGTGCTTTACTCCATACAAGTTTTGGTGGAAAGATACAAGTCCTAAATATTTATAAAAGGATACACATTCAATGTGTTTACCATTGTAATACCATTTTTCATAATCTCTAAGAGGCCCACCATTTCTAAAAACAAGAATCTTAGTCTTTTTTAAAGATTTACTTACATACCAGTGAGTTTACAAAATTTCTCAAGAACATTCATCTTTTTTTCTGTAATTGGTTGCATGTATCAGACAGTGCCGAGACATCATCAGCAAACATAAGTGAACATACATTATTAAAATCTGATGAAACAGTTACACGGATCTGAAATATAGAGAATCTGGTGTTATGTTTCAGATTGACGAGCTATACAAAAGACACAGAATGCTATGTACATATGGTGACGTCATCACAACAAAACTGGAAATACTGTACGCCCAAACTAGGAAAGACGTACGATGACCTCACCGTACGTGACTTGACTATGTGCTTACAATGTAATACAAGTCAGTTCAGAAATGTAAACAAACGTTCAGAACAATACAGATCTTGATGAAGCGTGTCTGGTGCCAATGTATGTACTGATTGCCAACATTATGTTTCAGGTTTCCCACAAAGTGCCAGATACTGCTAGTACCCATGATCCCACTCCTGACTTCCCTCCCCACATCGGCGCACTGTGACAGTCACCGAGGCACGGATGACGCAGACAGCACTGTCATCCTTCAAGCAAGGTGACTGTGACAGATGCGCCGAGTGTGGCATTGAAAGAGATGGGGAAGGGACAAGGAAAAGGGACCATTGGTAGGATGTGACATCCAGCAGTGCAGCTACTGGTCCCACGTCCGATGCCTCGGCTCCGTGGTGACAGGCAGGCACCTGAAATCACTGTCAAAAATTCCTCTCTACTGTAGTAAACATAGAACATAGAGAACATTTGTTTGTAAATCGTCATTACTTACCGAATCAAGTGTGTCAAAGTTTCGACAGATCCGTTGCCAGTGGTGAGGCGTTGGTAGACCAGGGGCATCCACACGTGGATCCTTCTCTTCTTAGCCTCAAGGATGAAGTCAGCTCCTTCTCTGCGGTCATCTGCTCCACTGGCGGAGTAGGACAGGTTGTCCTTGAGGAAGGTGTGAATGACGGCAGGGCAGGAACGCAGGGTGTGGGGATATCGAAGGACAGCTCTTGGTACTGGGTCACGTTAAGGCCAAAGAACAAGTCTGAAAACCTGCTGTAGGACTGAAGTGCAAGAGAGTGGTTAGCCATTCGTATGCCACAACGGAACAAGAACAAGGCCATGACATATGTGAAGATGACGTCGGCCAGGAATACGGAGTTCTTGTCCGTTCTGTTGGACAACCACTCCCCGAAACCAGCAACATCAGGGCGGATTCCAGAGCGCTGACATTCCCTGACATATGGCACTATGAGCTCAGCTACTGTTCCCCAAAACAGCACTTCAATCATCTGCCAGGCCTTGTGATCGTCAGAGGCATTCTGCAACTGGCCTGTGCCTTGCAGATTTGAAACCAAGCTGTTTACCAAGTTCTTGGAGAACAACATGCCAAAGCAGTTTGAACGTGGCTTTGGTCATGTTGATCTCCATGTGACCTGGACCGGGAACCAGCAACAGAGAGCCATATGTCCGGTGATCAGCAACATCTGCAATCGTCTGATTGTGTTCCTTCAGCACATGTCCTTTGAACTCCTCACACCCAGAGATCTCCCTTCGATCACACAGTGGACAATTGTATGTATTACAAATGACTCTTGATGCCAAATTAAAAGGCAACCCATCGCACCAAACTACAACCCAAGACCGAGTTACGCCAATCCCTGTACGATTCTATTCAGAACTACATTCATGGCAGCATAGGAACACGGGATAACCAGGACTGGCTCACCTACAACAAGATCTGGAGCATTAAGACTGCCAGCTTCCACAAGGGAGTACCTGTGAGATATGCTGTCACTTCTTATGATCCTAATCTTGGTGGAGGTCTCATCAAACACTGACCTGTATGATGCCTCTGTTCCTGCTGACGTGGACTCTGGCAGTTGGTGCTGATCATAGTCATCACGACAACCGGAAGTGGAACACTTTTGCTCACTCAGTACAGACTCAGTCTTGTGACTGATGACATGGGCTCGGTAATGTCGAAACAGTGACAGACCACAGCTCAGAAATGATGGCAAAGTGGCTGTGAGATGTTGTACATCAAATCTGAGCCAGCCAGACGGATGGACTGTTTCTGAGTCTGTAACGAGTGCTCACTCCAAGGGAAAATGTTCAGTAGTGTTGTGATGACGCTGACCATGGCCTTGGCGTCGTAGCGGATGCGCCAGTTACGTGCCACGACTTGGTTGTTGTCAAAGAAGGTGACAATGCCACCTTGACCAGATACTTTGACAGGCACTTCCCTCTGATTCTCTATCCATTTCAGCATGCTGTGATAGGAAGCAGCAGGTCGCGATGTCGATATTGCATTGTATTCACTTTTTGCTACCTGTGATGTAGTATACAATGAGATTATTAGCCAAAGATAAAGAGGCAACGAGGTTACCATTTCGATTAATAATACAGCTGTTCCACAGCTAGGGCAAGAGCATTATTTTTTGCTGGTGTTACCAAACGAAAGGTCAATTTGGCTCAGCATAGTGAGAAAGGCCATCAGCACTGGATTGACATGCTGAAGCCATAAGGAAGCCCTCATATGTTTGCAACAGGTTAGCATCTTGATAGTCCTGGCAAACATTTTGACTATAGTCAAGTACATCGTATGAAATGCGTTCCCCTATAGCTGCAACAATCAATCCCATTTCTTATTGCTGCCGCAATGTCTGTGGCAGATTTATTTTGCAGAGGACTGCTGTTCAAATTTCTCTGCACAACATGTACACAGATATTGATGTTTTATGGATAAGTATCCAGCAGCAATGTGGCCGTCGACTGTACCTTTTTTAATTTTACGATATGACAACTTGAGCACTTTAAATGGTTTCTCTGTTGACCAAGTGTCATGTTGGTTACAACCACAGCTCATGTTGATGTGTCCTGTTTGCCTCTGAGTGTTTATCAACGTATCACACAATAGCTTTATCACAAAATGGCTTTATCACCAAAATGGCTTTATCACAAGCACGGTGTATCACACAAAAGGATTATCACGGTATAGCTTTATCACAGTTTGTACCAGTTGTTGCTACAAACAAGTAATTTATAATTTAATGACAATATCTACAATTGTACGTCTATCACAGTTGAATGTATCACAGTCAATTGAAACAATTGCTCTGACCTCGTGGCCACGGGTGAATCACAGTTATTATGTTCTATCACAGGTGACGGTGCAGATTTAATTAATTGTACAATTACAGATTGTTGGCCGACACAAGGTCTACACTCTGTCTGTTATCACAGCTATTCTGCACCTATATACACGCTAAATGCCTATCACAGACTTACCTTTTCAGTATTATGATATTTATTGCACAGGTATATATATGAGTCAACAGTATCAACAGCAAGGAATAAATGCAAATTCAATCAATTACATGAATTACGTTCTGTTCATAACAGAGTATATTTACCTCACCGTTCATACACGGCATTGACAATACGAAGTGACCACGTGTTTGGACAATGCAATGTCTTTATAACGCCTTCACACCACGGACAACCAATCCTGGGTATGGTTGCATGGGGCTGTGGGATTGTGACCAAGGGCAACCATTGATGCACAGTTGCAATGAACAAACACCAAACACCAAACAACAACAAAATCCACAAACATTTTCCATAACACACACAGCACAGACAGCAAATAACAACACATTCGCTCAAACACACAGTGTGACAATTTTTATTGCATACTACACAACTGATTCAGTATTCGCACGATAGGTCGTTGTGGCCCCCACTGGGCTTGCATAGTTTTTTTGTTTATTCGTGTAACGGTAGTGCATAACCAAAAATAAACTCCCAACGAGTACTATTTCCAAACCGGTCATGCAATCGTCAAGTTCAGCCGTTCGCGAGGTGGTATATTTTCTGTTTTTCTGTGTGTTATTTTGTCTCCCAAGTGTAAATGTCCATAGGGTTAGGTAGTTTAGCAGCTCATATATCACAAACGCTCGGGTTTTGGTGCAAGTGGTTTCAAACATGGGTTAGACGATTCCAGTCGTGTAGCAATGCCATGACCGCGGTGCGGAAAGTTGTTCTTAAAGGATCTCTTCCATGTATGTGCTATGATAGCTCGATCGACCTATCGGCCTTAAGCTCGTTTGGACTACTTTAGCTCGATCTAATTATTATAGGTCGTTTTCAGGTTCTCCCCGACCTGTATATTGCAGGTTTGTCATAAATTAGACCCTAGTTTTGGATAATTTAATTTTATATCATCACACTAAACAGAATTTACAAAATCAATACGACAAATCAAGATAAGTCTGAATACATATATTTATCCGCCATAGAGTTTGAATATTGCTGAGTGCTGCATTGAACAACAGCATATATTTATCTGCATGCATCATTTTCCAGGAGCTTGAAAACATAAATTTCAGTGTCAGAGGATTACTGATAGAGAGAAAGTGGGGACATACATCGATATACGTCAGGAGTAAAGACGTTACAGCCCAGGGCTCACTTGCACAAAGCGATCTTAGCGCTACAATGATTGTAACTCCCATTCTCCAACATAGACTTAAGATAGTCGTAACGCTAAGATCGCTTTGTGCAAGTGGGCCCTGATGTGTCGCGGCGTGTGCCGAGTCATTTTTCACCACATGAAGTCCGTGCGGTACCGTCGTCTCCGACTTACGACGGACGACAAGCTGAGGATGAAGCGGCCTTAGCCAGGTTATAAAACTTGGACAGACTGTAGACAGGTGCGGTGGCCGGTGAGGCTGTGGATACCGATGTGGATTTTGTTGTTAGACCCTTTGAGGCTCTGCCACTTTGATTCTTTTGTGAAGATTCACATCTAGATTTAGGCTTTTTTTTTTAACAGTTTCTTTCATATTTGATTGAGATTGAAATTTTGTATTTGGCTGAGATGATTTCTCTGTAGTAGAAGGTGCATCATGAACACATGTGGCCTCTGGAATGACTTCAGCAGTTTGAGTGGATGTTTCGGGTAGCAAAATCTGAGGAGTGTCAGTATTAACCCATGTTAAGTTGGTTTGACAGCATGCAGAAGATTTGACTACGGTCAAGGTTGATTCAGGTGATGTTCTGGTGACAGAAGCATAAGTTTCTGTGAGGTCCGATCTTTGGACAAGTTTTTCGCATCTGCAAAACTAATGTTTTGAGTAAATTTAATTCTGTTAATTTCCATGTTCCGTTTCCAAATTGGACAGTCCTTTGAGAAAGATGAGTGACTTCCGGCGCAATAAGTGCATTTGTTAAAAGTTGTTGGTACAATCATCTGTTGTATGTGTCTGCTCACCACAATGGGCGCACGTGACAGACAATTTACAAGTGTTCACTCCATGACCGAATTTTTGGCACCTGAAGCACCTTAATGGATTAGGAACATAGGTATCAACAGTGATGTTACAGTAGCCAGCTTTTAATAATTGCGGAGCAATTGGAGATGAAAAGGAAAACAAGTACGTGTTGGTTGGAATAGTTTCTTTGTTTTCCGGATTGTAAAATCTTTTGACATAAATGACACCCTTAATCTTTTATCTCTGTTACAATATCTAATTCCGTCATGTCCGCAAACAATTGATCTCGATCTCGAATTATGCCTTTGCTTGTGTTTAGCGTTCTATGAGCTGAGACTGACACTGCAATTCCTACAAACAATTCTGTTGACATCAGGTTTATAGCTTGCTGTCTTTACTACATTCAATGAGAAGAGCTCCTGAACGCAAGTGTTTAACGTTTTGACATCACCTGCAATGCCTTGAATAGCCTTTGATACCGCAAAAGTGTTCAACTTCAGTGGCGTCTTATCATGAGTCTCGATCACTACAAAGCGTGGCCAGTAATCAATTGATTGGGTCGGTCTGTGTTCATCATCTTCACGATCCATGTCTAGTGGACGTTTCTCGTTTTCTTAAGGGGGTTTCGTAAGCCATGGTTAATGTTAAATGGTTCATCATCCGAGATCCTCACCCACCACGGAGTATCACAAGGACAATGCTAAAAACAAGCGGATCTCCATCTTGCAGCACCAAGGATACCCTGATGACATACTCCAGCAGAAAAATTTAAAGATTACTGATTCCACCAGATTGGCCCATGAGCCACCGCCTTTTTGGCATACGACTCTAGGCAAAACACATATGAAATTGTGTAGTTGAAATTCAAAATTCAAAAAGTGCCAAGACTTAAAAATATCACCTAATAATTCTCAAATTTTGCGCAACATTTTACAGTTTTAGCACAGGGCTTGGCGTGACCAGCCGATTGATAGAACTGGCCAGTTCTACCACCCGTCTAGGTGAAGTAAGGGGCGAAGTGGTGTGTTGGGCAAAGGAACACTGTTCCTGGAACCAGTGCCCTCAACCACCAGCCTCCCGTCCTCCACCGACACAGGGGCGCATAATACCCCTGGGTCCACAGGGGTCGAAGAGAGCTTAGCGTTACCCAGCCCCCACCACGAGGAGGTGGTTTTCACGGGTGCCTGCAGCACCAAGGATACTCGGATGATATACTCAAGCCGAAAAACTAACAGATTAATTTTCCAACCAGATTGGCCCATGGGCCATCGCCTTCTGGCACCAGCATCTAGCTAAATTTCTACTTTTCAAAAGCAGTGTATAATAACAAACTTACAAGCACAATAATTGGGCAAAAGGAACCAGTGCCCTCAACGACCAGAATCCCTTCCTCCACCGACACAGGGGCGCAACCAACGGCAAACGGGTTGGTGGACCAAATATACCCCGGGTCCACAACGTGGGGTCGAAGAGCTCTTAGCCTTATCTAGCACCCACCACGAGGATGTGGCTATTCACGGGTGCCTCAGGTCACTTTAAATGGTAGTTTACGTGGTGAAATCTAACATTGATTGAGGAGGGAGGTTCCATCGGTACGTCCCTTTCCTTTCACATAGACCCTATATAGACCCTACCCTATAGTACTTTCTAACGCTGTTTCTAAGCGTGATTCGCCCTGTGCATGGACCTAGCAGGATTTCCGTTCAGCCACTGGCGATTGTAGGAAAAATTCAGCCTGGTTAAATCACAAAAATAGTAATGGTTTTTAAAAAACACAACTCCTGGTAAGTATGAATTTACATTGAAAGTTTTGGGACTTACGCACGCAGTACATTTTAGTGCATTTTAGATGTACAAACGTCAGATGAAAAGATGTCACAGTCCTGATGTGTCGCGGTGTGTGCCGTCAGTTTCAGCCACGTGAAGTCCATGCACTACCGTCGCTCCGACTTGCGGCGCACGACATCCTGACAGTGAAGCGGCCTTAGCCAGGTTCTAAAACTTGGACAGACTCTACACAGGTGTCTGTGAGGCTGCGATACCGATGTGGATTTGAAAGTGATGAATAAAATATTACTAACGTTATGTGCGAGCTCTGTTGACACTTTACATTGTAAGGTATTTGTATCGCATGTGAATAATAAAATATTACTAACGTTGTGTGGGGAGCTCTGGTCACCCATTACATTGTAAGGTATTTGTATCGCATGTGAATAATAAAATATTACTAAGGTTATGTGGGGAGCTCTGTTGACCCAATAAATTGTAATTCATCGACTATTTCATATAAGTGTTCAGATTTCACAGAAAAGAGTAATGTATTCTTATATTTTGAAAAATTAATTATATTGTAAGAAGATTCTGTAAGAGTTTATTGTATATGAATAAACCTCAGACTACTCTCAGATTATGAAATGGTCGGTTCGTTACCGCTGCGTCTATTATAACTATAAATAGCGTTTCATAATGCATATGTTCGCTCTTGTATCTTATTTAACTTATTAAGATACAAGATTGCGAGAAAAGCAAAATTTATGGATATCAACTTTCATATCGCAAGTAACACGATGTGTCGGTGTGTATGTTTACTCCTTCCTGATGATGGACAAAGCATACACTGAGAAACGTTGTGTTATTTACAATAAAGAAGTTGACATCTATAAATCTTGCTTTTCTTATGCATTCGAATTCTAAATGCGATGGAAAGATTTACATGTTCATATTTACTCATTCGTTCATTCATACAACTTTCCATTAGAAATGAAATAATTCTAGGAACAAAACAGTCTCAAATCATATATTACATTATTTTTTATTTAGTGTACATTTGTCAGCACTTGTCTGGAGAATCCATCTGAAAGAATAGCATTGAAATTAAACATATCTTGACATACTATTTTCTGCAACATTAGTTGTACATGAAAATGGTTTTACTAAGTGACAGTTCATTGAATTTGCAATGTATTTATTGTGAGACAATAGTTGTAAAAACAGACTAGCGGTTTTATGTGAAGGTTACTTATTTCATAATGAGCAGTACAGAATTTTTATGGATGATATTAACAAACCTTGTTTTCATCTATTTGATGTTTTTCACTTTCTCTCTGTTTCCTCCTCTTCCTCCTGGGAACTGAAACCCCCCTCCTCCTCCTGGGAACTGAAACAAAATTGTACGATGATTATGATAAGAAGATTATTTATTGTGAAGAATAATAAATACATACTTATGTCATATGCACATTGTATGTATTAAATGGCCAAACTTTTAGCATATGATTTGAAAAGTCAGATGAGTTCCATAGGAACCTAATATATAACTCTTTCCTATGGCTGGGTGGCAGATAAAAGGTAACTACATGGTATTCATCGATGGTGTGAATATGAACTTAATCATTTACTTACTCGCTAAATCCAATTGCATCTACCTCTCCTTCTATCGTCTCCATGTCTTGTTCGACTACCTACAAGAGAATATGATGAGTCTAGAAATGAAGGTTACTCATCCACACAATTGTTTTAGGTGTTTTCAAAATGTTACAATATACTTCCTTAAGCATATGTTACAATAGAGCTTTTAAGATATATTTCCTGAATGACGCAGATGGTAAAATTAAGTTGTTTTTGAGTAATGAGTGTTCATAGATGTCATTTACTAAGGTATTAAAATCATCTGTTGCTCACCTCAACCGTTGTTAAACTTGTTGAATTCAAATCTGTTTTATATTTGTATTCTTTCATACAAACATGAGAGTGAGTGAGT
Source organism: Haliotis rubra (assembly GCF_003918875.1). NCBI lineage: Eukaryota > Metazoa > Mollusca > Gastropoda > Lepetellida > Haliotidae > Haliotis > Haliotis rubra. The sequence goes on from NW_025766263.1 coordinate 33,869, forward strand.
GAGTGAGTTTAGCTTTTACGCCGCACTCAGCAATATTCCAGCTATATGGCGGCGGTCTGTAAATAATCGAGTCTGGACCAGACAATCCAATGATCAACAGCATGAGCATCGATCTGCGCAATTGGGAACCGATGACATGTGTCAACCACGTCAGCGAAACTGACCACCCGATCCCGTTAGTCGCCTCTTTACGACAAGATAGTCGCCTTTTATGGCAAGCACATGGGTTGCTGAAGACCTATTCTACCCCGGATCTTCACGGGTCTACAAACATGAGAAAAAATGATTTCTTGCCCCAGAGTTTCACGGCCATGTTGTAGTGTTCCTCTGCTAGTGTGACTGTCTTCAAATCAGTCTCATGTGCCCGTGACACCTTGACAGAAAGGAATACATTAATTAAATGACACAAATGTGAACTTATATTTAAACTGTTATTTTGTAAACGAAAATATTTTTTCTTGTTTTGTTTAGTTAGATATGTTAAATCTGTTACTGTTTTGAGCGAAATTATCAAATAACGTAAAATTGATTAGAATTATAGATTCCCCAAAAGTACTAACTTGTTCAACTTTCCCAACGACAGTGACCTTGGTCCCTAACGGCGTGCTCAGAGCTTCTTTTACGGTTTTACTGGAGGGTTTCTAAAAGTCTCAATCAGCCCTTCATTGTAGGCAAACGGCCTGCATGAAAGAATCTGTAAGAAAGCAAATGTAGAAAATCATCACACATGAGTATATTACATACTCAAAATGAAATATTATCTATAGTAACAATTAATTTGGCTTTAAGTATTGTGAAGTGCATATACGATATGATGGCATGGCAGTTTAAAGGATGGGATTATACAACGTACATGTATTTTTCTTTTCGCACAAAAGTTCTTCACGTGGTTTGTTGGTGAAATATGAAGAAGAATTAAGAAAAACTTGCAACTGAAATAGCATCATATCAAAAAGTGAATTTAAGAGGGTTTTATTTTAAAATTAATGTTATTCTAAGAATCATTTAACATTTACAAGTATTTTATTTTCACTTCCCCATTCTTACCCATTGAAAAGTCTATTGTTTACCTTCGAATTGTTAAACAGCCTTAATACGCCATCCTCTTTCAAAATGACATCTGTGGCCATGTGAAAGCCTGGCTTCACTTCCCCAAAATCCATCGGCATCCTCACCACCGTCAGGGCGTTGGGTTTGGACTTCAATATAACTTCCGTTCCTTTGAATACTCCAAACTTGCTTTCTCATTTCGATCACTTCAGAAAAAGCGAAGAATGCCACGTTCTGCGTACTTTGTTTCTATAACAATTAGAAACAAAACATTAATTACTGTGTTGGTAAATTGTATTATTGACACGCAATGTTAATGTTAATGCAAACCTAATTACTAAGTACACAATGCTTATAGTTTGTATCCAAAATACCACATATTTCAAGACATAAGCAGTAATATGATATCTGTACTGCCACGTATTCAATAATGCATCACACACAACAGCAGTTCAATTTTGAAATTATTTGAAGAATGACATACCTCGTGGGTCTTGTTTGTGGATGTTGATGCCATCGTCGAAAAGCTGAGAGGTTTCAATAGTCTTCGTAGTCGCAGATGAAAGGTACCGATTCCAGTCAGACCCTGACATATATTGATAACGTACAGCCAATCAGATCTTTTCTTTCTGGAGGTCAATGAAATTCTCTCTTGAATATACAACACCATTTGTTTTAGCCAATTAATCAGTGTTATGAATCTGGCCCGGCGATGTCCAGAAAAATGTCCAATCATGCCATGTTAAGCCACGCCCCATAGCCAAAAGGTATAGAAAGTGTGTTATGTAATAGACATGTGTGTGCAATGGTACATTGTAAAGAGTTTTTTACTTGTTTGTTTAAGTTTCGTGCATTATAAGCACAGGAAGATGAAAATGTATGTTTAAATAAGATGTAGATGTATATTTCCTTTTTCCAAGAACGTAAAATAAAACGGCAAAATGTGTCAGTGTCATTAATCTGTATAAAAGCAGTATTATAAGCATCAGAGAGTCTGGCGTAAACTCATTACGCTTGTTGCTGTGTAGATATTTATATAAATAAACTTGTGCAATGATACACAGTGCAATAGAACACAATATCGTTTGTTTACAGTTTACTGCCCATATTGGCTTAGGTAAATTATATAAGTACCTCATGCTGTATAAGTATCTTTATACTATTTCTTCCTACTTACTTTATAAATACATTGTCTAAGAATTTGTATCATTTTTCTACTGGCTTCCTAAAAAGCACGTACTCATCTATGTAAACACTCCCGTGGCTGCTTAACACATTTAATCCCTTATGTATACAACTTATATACGTCCCATTAACTGCCCTCTAATCAACCTACTTGATCTGTGATCAACTTTAAATCGTCCATTGTACAAACATCTCCATTAACGCCTTCCCTATCTATTGCATAAACATCTCATGTACATATATCCTCCACTTCATACTTTACTCATCGTTCTCTTGATAATGGAAATGGGCCGGTTCGAACACCATAAGGCACCCGTGAAGAGCCACCTCCTCGTGGTGGGTCTTAACGAGCCCCGTTGTTGTGGACCCGGGGGTATATTTGGTCCACCAACCCGTTTGCCGTGGGTTTGGCCTCTGTGTCGGTGAAGGACGGGAGTCTGGTGGTTGAGGGCACTGGTTCCAGGAACCGTGTTCCTTTGCCCAACACACCACTTCGACCCTTACTTCACCTAGACGGGTGGTTGAATCGGCCCGATTCAATCAATCGGCTGGTCCCGCCATGCCCCTGTGCATAGAAATTTTTGACACACTTCTATTATTGGGTACTGGTATTTTTCTAGTATACAAATTGTTGATAAATTTATTTGCCTGAGGAGTCCTATGCCAGAAGGCGGTGGCTCATGGGCCAATCTGGCTTTAATGACCTCCGGGTTCTATTTGTCATCAGGTACTTGTCTAAGGCCGGACCAGACTGACTTTTACTCTGACTATTATAGCTACCTGTGTCTTTCTTGCTGGATTATAGCATCCTTGTTGCCCTGGTGTTGTAGCGTTGGCTTCCACTGCAATTCTATCCTTGTTGACATTCCATGGTGGGTGGGGAGCAAGGGTGTTGAATATATCTTTCATTATAACTACCCACTGGTTCCAGATCAAAATGAGAAGAAGGCACATTGATACTGATGCTGCAGCATCTTCTGATGAGGAATCCTTAAACAATATTGATTCTTGGCCACGATTTCTTGTTGTCGATGGAATTGATGGCACACCCCTCAAAATCAATCCTTTCATTATTTCAAAATCCATCGAAGGCATTGGTGGAACTGTTAAAAATGGGCACCCATGAAGGGCCACCTCCTCGTGGTGGAGTGCTGGGTAACGCTAAGCGCCCTTCAACCCCTGTTGTGGGACCCGGGGGTATATTTTGGTCCACCAACCCGTTTGCCGTGGGTTGCGCCCCTGTGTCGGTGGAGGAAGGGATTCTGGTGGTTGAGGGCACTGGTTCCAGGAACAGTGTTCCTTTGCCCAATACACCACTTTGGCCCTGACTTCACCTAGACGGAAGTGGTAGAACTGGCCGGTTCTATCAATCGGCTGGTCACGCCGTGCCCTGTGCATGGAAACATTCAATTTCATAATAATGTACATTTTATATACTGTTGGTATTGAATGTTGTATTTCAAAGTTATCTTGTTGTATCTATTTGCCTAGAGTCCTATGCCAGAAGGCGGTGGCTCATGGGCCAATCTGGTGATAATGACCTCCAAATGATGTATGTCTCTAATTTCTTGTCTTGGACCGAACCAGTCGGGCAAGACATTGGTGGACAAATGCAGCTATTTGTGTCGTTTTCTCTGGAGTATAACACCCCTGTATCCCTGGTGTCAGCATTTTGGAGATCCAATGCTATTCAACACCGTCCTGGTTGACACTCCATGGTGGGTGGGGCACAATTATCTGGTTCCACTCGAAATGAAAAGAAGAGACGAACAGAAATTGTTGATCAATCAGTGAAAACTATTTCACCAAATGAAGATAACTGGGCTCGATTCCTTGTGATAGAGGCTGTGGATTATCTACCGATAAAACTCAACCCTTTTGCTGTTTCCCAGGGTTTTGTGGGGAAGTGAAGAACGTCACCCGTCTCCGTAGTGGCTCCCTTCTAGTGGAGTGCGCACGGAGACAACAATCGTTCAATCTTTTGTCAATCCGTACATTTGCAAATATTGACGTTACAGTGTCTGTGCACAGAACACTAAATACTTGTCGAGGAATCATACGTGACAGGACTCGTCTGTCTGATATGTCGGAGGAAGAAATTGCTGTAGAGCTATAACTTCAGGGTATTACAGCAGTTAAAAAGATTTACAATAAAGAAGGAAGGCGTCATCACAAAAACAAATACCTATCTCTTGACCTTTGCCCGAACATCGCTTCCGCAATCGATCAAAGCTGGGTACTCCAATATCGGAGTGGAGACATATGTGCCAAGTCGCTTCGATGCTATAAATGCCAGAAATTCGGGCATGGGTCCAGTTTTGTCGCGGCTCTGTGTGTGTGTTATCGCTGTGGTGGGAGCCACGAAAACACCGACTGTGACAAAGGACTTTAAGTGCGCAAATTGTCTTGGACCTCATGGTGCGTCCGTCCAAATCATGCCCTATGTGGCAAAAGGAATCAGCAATAATGAAAATAAAGGTGTGAAAAGAATATCTCCTGCCTTGATGGCAAAAGGCTACTGACAAAATGACGTCTTCACTCGATCAAACATCACATACTCTGCTGCAGTATCTCGCTCTGTGGCAACATCCACTGCGGCATGCCAGACTGACCTGACGTGGGTCAGCTCAGAAAAACCTGTTAATTCATCTTTCTCAAACCTTTGACTTCCCCAGTCACACCATCGACTTCAACGGTCACAACAGCATCATCTGGATCTCAGACTGAGACACAATCAAAAACACCATCAAACACGTCTGACAAGGAGCCGCCCTGACACACTTTACTTGTCGAAACCGAAAGTAAAAATAAGAATAAGAAACAGACACCAACCATCCCTTCACCTTTAGTGGTTCCTCTAGAGAATCCATTTGGCCCTCTAGACATGGGGGTTACGTTATAGCTCTTCTTCACATTCACGAGGGCGATCACCAATTGAGGCACCATGACTCAGCTGCCCAATCTAATTCAGTGGAATTGCAGAGGTCTTAAAAATAACTTAAATGAAATACAATTATTGATACAGGACTTTCATCCATCGGCATTTTGTCTTCAAGAAACCTTTCTTAAAAGTACAGATACTTTCAACTTAAGACAATACAGTGATTATCATTTCTTTTCCCTTCAAGGAGATAGAGCAACTGGTGGTGTTTCCTTTTTTTGGTTCGGCAGGGTATTATACATAGTCCTGTCCCGCTTAATACCAATCTCAAGCTGTAGCTGTTCGTCTGACTTTACACATTGCGTTGACGCTATGCAGCTTGTACATCCCACCATTTTCTGATATCCGTCTGTCAGATTTGCAAAATCCTGTATGACCAGATTCCAAAACCGTGTATTATCATGGGTGATCTGAACGGACACAACCCGCTTTGGGGCGGTGTCCATACTAATCCTAAAGGTAAAATGCTTGGGAATTCATTTCCGATAATAATTTATGTATTTCCATTGACGATTCAACCACATATTTACATCCAGCTAAGGGAACATATTCTTCCCTGGATCTGTCTCTCGCTGACCCCAACTTGTATAATGAATTTAAATGGATGGTCCATGATGACCTATGTGTATCATATTGGTGGATCGTTTGATTTTCACCAAAATCGTATTCGAGATGGTGTTTTTCAATTTGTGATAATCACCGTAGTCCTGTTCGTCATCCTCGACATCGGAATCATCGCTGGATAAATCGCTATCTGTATCGACGGTGATGTCGGGCAATGACAATGTCTCTTCGGCATCGGAACTTGAACATCTGCGTGTCATCTCCTTCTTCGTCGTCAGAGATTGATCCATTTTACCTTTTTCTTTGTTTGAGGGAACGCTTCTTCTCATCTTCTCCACCCCGCGTTTGCGATCGTTTTCCTCGAATTTACACGATTTCGCTTCAATCGCCGCATCATCTTCATCATTAGTAGAAGTCGATGGGAATGGACCTTTCTTAGCAACCTTTCCTCGGCCATGGCTGTAGGGATGACTATGATGATTATCGTATGTATATATAGTCACAAGAAACCGTTGGTATGCTTTTGAAGTTACGAGTTGGCTCCATTCGTATGTGCGTCTGTTTGCTAGTCGTGCGAAATACTCAGTGAGTGTAGTGTTTGGTTCATAATGGGTACAAAAGCGAACCGGGGGTGTATTTTACCAACTAAGTGAGGGACTATCCTCTCCAGAGTCGCAAAGGAGTAAAACAGAATTATTATGACTTGCCGCCCACGGAGAGGGATGGGTGATGTCGCTACAGCTACAGTATAGATGGTAAGACTCGGGTCCCGTTATTCGTATGTTTTCGGATTAATGCGAAATTGCGACAGAGAAGGTTCAACATAACACTTAAAATATATTTAACGACTGTGTGTACAGCGATTGTTACCCAACACACACACACACACACACACACACACACACACACACACACGTATTTATATAAAAATCATATATTATATTATTTCATAATGTCTAATATTTTATTATTCTTTGAGAAAGTAAATCCTTCTGCCATGACACGGTGGGTGGAGGGATGCACCCAATCACGCGCGGATTGATAACTGGGGTCACTAAGAGCTCAGGTCACAATCAGTTGAAGTTAAGCAACGTTGGTCGCGGACAGTCCTCGGATGGGTGACCGTGTTTGGCAGCTTGACTCCTGAAAGTTTCTAGGACTTCAGTCCTGCCCCACAACGAAGCGCATGTGACGCATGTGGTCTCACCTTAGGCAAGTGAGTTTGTTCAAAATTGCCTCTGTCCACCCAGCAGTAAAATTGGGTACCTGGTATGATGCGATGGTAGTCTGAATTTGAACCTTGAGGCGCCTGACAGGCGACCGGTTGTATATTCTCCACATGGAGTGTTCTGTACTCGTTGACCAGGGTAATATGTCAGCGCTTTGAGCATGCAATGTGCATGGATAAACGCGCAATATAAATGGACTATTATTATTATTAATTAACTGGTCAACGGTCACTTGATACGAGGACAAGCCACTGAAAAGGATGACACCCTCTCTCATATACTTGTTAATCGCTCTGTCGCTAGTCGCAAGCGATGAGATCCTCGGTGCTACCCCGATGACGGGGAACTCGTCTGCTTTGGAAGGGAAGTCGAGACCTGATAGACACCACAGAGCACCCAGATATCGTGCGCGTGAGCGTGAAAGGGTGGGATACCCCATTCGTGGTTGACGGAAAAACTTTCCCAAACCTTCGAAAGTAATTGTTCTGACAAGGAGCGAGGTCAGCTGTAGGGAAATTCAGCGCCCAAGACTGATTCGCATATCACTGAACGAGAAAAATTGTCCACCACTGGTAAAGTAAAAATCTTTGTTGTAAAGGTTCCAGTCAGCTTTTTGGAGGACTTGACATAATTCGATATATTTTACATGTTGTTATTGTCAATTTACGTATGATTCCGCCACGCTCTGTACAAACGCTTGCTAAAAGTTAAAGGCAGTGTACCCATCTTGCCCGTGACCACCCAACGATCTTAAAGTAAACATTCTTAGGAGGTCTCGAGGGGAGGCGATGATTCTTATCTAATGAGTTTGTGATAAGCAAATAATGCGGTGTGCAGAGTGCGTGATGGACGACTTATCCCTCATATCAATGCAGAGTCTTTGTCGCAGGTAAAACTAGTTCCAAGCTCATTGTACTATCGTTAGTTGGCGCGTCGTCGTCAGTGAGATGTTTAAAGCGCCATTTATCAGTTATTTACAAGACGACAGATATTTCTTTCTTATTGTGTTTGTGTTCTGTGTACCATTATGCATTAGGAGACGCCTATTTACTCCAAGCACAGAGGCGAAAGTAAGACGGTTGATGGAGGATCTCGGTGCAAGGAGGGATAATCCACACTTGAGGCAACGTCTTTAGGATACTCCATACAAAGTATATATATATATATATATATATATGTGTGTGTGTGTGTGTGTTATTATGTGCGCATGCACTAGCTAACTTCTTTTACTTCTCTCTCTGGCACCCATGAAGGCCACCTCCTCGTGGTGGGTGCTGGAGTCACGCTCAAAAGCGCCTTTCAACCCCGTTGTGGACCCGGGGGATATTTTGGTCCACCAACCCGTTTGCCGGGTTGCGCCCTGTGTCGGTGGAGGACGGGAGGCTGGTGGTTGAGGGCACTGGTTCCAGGAACAGTGTTCCTTTGCCCAACACACCACTTCGCCCCTTACTTCACCTAGACGGGTGGTTGAACTGGCCCGGTTCAATCAATCGGCTGGTCACGCCAAGCCCTGTGCATGGTTACTATTTTTGCACATTTTGAGTTTTGGGTATTTGGTCGTTTACACTTTCAGTGTATAAATTATGAATGTATCTAATTGCCTAGAGTCCCATGCCAGAAGGCGGTGGCTCATGGGCCAATCTGGTTATATAGACCTCCTGAATTCCGTGTTCTTGGGAACAGCGTCATAAGGCCGAACCAGCCTGGCACTTATTCTTTAAGATATCATGGCTTTTCAAGTCTGTATTTTCTGGAGTATGGCATCCTGTAACCCTGGTATTGTTGTCTGGTATCCACTCCAATACCGTCCTTGTTGACACTCGATGGCGGGTGGGGGCAGGGTTGCTGAATTATATTATTACACCATGGCTAACCCCACTCAATCCACTGGTTCTTCTAAAACGAGCAAACGTCGTCACATGTCCTCTTCATCCGACGAAGAGATATCTTCTTTCATTAAAGATTCCGCTGGCCAAGGTTTTAGTCATTGACAGTTCTGATGGCAAACCTTTAAGGATCAATCCTTTTGCCGTCTCCAAGGGTATTCAAGGTATCTGCGGAGAGGTCAAAACGTCACTCGTCTACGAAATGGTCTCTTTAATTGAATGTTTGCGCAGGCAACAGTCTGTCAATCTTCTGGGTTTAAAGCAGTTTGTAAACAACCAGGTAGTTGTTTCTGTTCATAAAGACTCTCAACACATGTAGAGGTATTATCAGAGACTTGGGGGCTGTTGTCCGTCCGGACATGACCAGAAGATGAGATTGTGGCAGAACTGAAAGACCAGGGTGTTACCTTCTGTTAAACGTTTTAACAGGAAACAAGAGTCCACTTTTGTCAAAACAAATACATATCTTTTCACTTTTTGGTTTGACAAGAGTCTTCCAAAATTCATAAAAGCCGTTTATTGTAATATCGAGTGGGAGGTATATGTACCAAATCCACACCCGGTGTTACAAATGCCAAAATTTGGACATGGTGCGCAGATCTTTGCACACAGGTAAGTCAGGTGTGCTCACGCTTGTAGTGGGGCTCATGAAAGCACCGAATGTACTAATGACATGAAAATTATTGCCAACTGCAGTGGTGAGCATCTGTCATCATCGAAATCTTGTCCAAAATTTGAGTATGAGTGCAAAATTCTAAAATTGAAGTGCAGTAAATAATATTTCATACTTTGAAGCAAAGAAATTGGTTCGAGGCTCAGTCAAGACCAGCAACAGGTCTTGCCTCTATTCCTGGCCACAGTATCTTCTATCTGTTCCTCATACTGTCAAAAAAAAGCCGAACAAGCATCAACATCTTGTCGTAGGCTGACATATCTTAGGTGAATGACGCTTCAGATAAATCTCTATTTAATAAATTTTAACTCAATCATCACACAGAATTATCGGCGCTCATCAGCCAGACGAGGAGGAGAATAAGCCCGGAACATATATCCAGATATTGATTTAACTCCAGGATACCCAGGGCGTTGTTAAACTGTCAAATAAAGAAAAGAAAAGTTGAGAAGAAAAGACCAGAGCCCCTTCATCGATTTGAAGAGAGGAGGCTACTCCTTTAACACCTTCTGTGGCGGTTTTAAAGAATCTGTTCGAACCGCTTGATACATGGAGACTCCTCCCTTCACAAAACCTTAGGTTGTAGAGGTGAAACACTGCGCGCTTCACGAATCTCAAGGGAGGCTCCTAAACATTTTAATGAACTTCCTTCTACAATGGAATTCCGCAGAGGCCTTAGGAACAATTTTAACGATCTGCGATTATTATCTCAAAGATTTTACACCTTCGGCTTTTGAGTCTTCACAAGAGGCTTATCCTGGCGAAGTTCAGATAAACCTTGAAATTACGTCGGTATGGTGTATACTATCTTCGTTTTCGCCACAAGGTGAAAGAGAGCCGCGCGGTGGCGCTTTCTATTTTGATTCAAGACACGGGGTGTCTATTCGCCAGCTGTCCCTCTTTAAAGCAATCTTCAGGCTGTTGCTGTCCGTCCCACTTTTACAGGTAACGCTACTCTTTGTTCTTTGTACATTTCTCCGCTTCTGCTCTTCCAGCTTGATCCTGATCTTCAGGATCTATTTGACCAGCTTCCCCAAACCCTGCATCATAATGGGTGATCTTTAATGGCCACTTCCTTTGTGGGGAAGTGCCAATGTTAGCCAGTAAAGAGGAGAATCCTTGAGGAACTTCATCTAATAATAATTTATGTCTTTCAATGCATGGATCAGCCACATATTTACATCCTTGGTTTCTGGAACTTATTCTGCGCTCTGATCACCCTCCCTCCACGGACCCCAAATATTTTATAATGAATTTCTGACTGGTCGGGTACGATCGATGACGTAATGGAAGTGACCATTTCCCCACAATCCCTTTTCTGCTATAAACCTAAACCGATGATCCACCAACTTAACAAGGTGGAGCCTTTAATAAGGCCAACAGGCCATTATTTCCAGACACTGTGTGCTGACACATTGCAGTCAGGTACGCTTTTGTTGATGTTACAAGATCCGATTTCAGTTGTTCTCCTGATAAACTGAAAACATTGCCGATGAAGCTATTCCTAAGGCTTCTGGTAAACCACATGTTCGAAAAACCATGGCTTCTTACTGACAATTGTAAACAAGCTAGAAGTGTAGGAAAAAGGCAGAGAAATACTTTCGCCGCCACTTACTAAGGTGGCGATCACAATTTAAATAATTTCAAAATATAAACAATGCCAAGGCTCGACGTACGTATTTTAAACAAAGTAAACGTCAGTCATGGAAGAATTTTGTATCAAAGATTAATTCCTGTACACCCAATGTACGTGAGTATGGAACTACGGGTACAGAGGAATCAAAAGGGCAAAGGTAGAAATTCAAAGTGTTCATCATCTCAAAGGTAGCCAATATATTTTAACTTCTGATAAAATTCGGTACATTACCAAACTTAAGTTGGGTGAAAACTTTATTTCAAGACGTTCTTCTTCATCAGCTACCACAATCCACAGCTTCAGAAATATAAAGATCATCCAAAAAGAAGAATTAAAATTAACTTTCTTAGGTACCGAAAGTGGTAGAAGATTATATTGAAGTATTTCACTACATGAGCTTGAATGCTGCCTTAACGCAAGCTCATGATATGCGGCAACAGGAGCTGATAATATCCACTATCAATCTCATGAGAACACATTACTCCACAATGCTTGTCTTGAAACACTTCTGACCATTTTTTGATAATATTTGGATGACAGGGCGTTTTTCCTCCTTCGTGGCGTCATGCCATTGTTGTACTAATACCTAAGCCTGGCCTGGATCATACAGATCCATCAAGCACTACAGACTCTATTTTCATTAACTAACTAGATTTGCAAGACCATGGAACGCATGGTCAATAATAGATTAGTGTGGTTTCTATGTAGTTCCAATGAAATTCAATTACTAACATTCAATGTACTTTCGTCGTAAAATAGAAGCACTATTGACCATTTGGTTTTCTGACTAGAATCGTTTGTTAAAAATTCCATTGTAAAATAACCAGCATGCTGTATCAATCTTTTCGACTCTAGAGAAGCTTATGATTTAACTTGGCAACATGGAAACATGGTATTTTAAAGAGATTTACATGACTTTGAAGGTTGAGAGGCCGTTTGCTCCTCATTTTATATCCTGATTTTAGCTGACAGGGCATATTTCAGGTGCGTGTGTTGGATCAACTCCTGTCCTGACCATTATAATAATCAGGATCAGGGGGTTCCATACAAGGCAGTATTTTATCCGTTACTTTGTTTAGCATAAAAATCAATAGTCTTTCAAAAGTATTAAATGCAATGACTCCAATAGATGGAAGTCATTCTTTTGTGGATGATTTTAAATGTGTTTCATGTCGTGGTAAAAATATGCATACCATCAGAGACAATTACAGATAATGTTTAAAATAAATCTTGCATAAATAGTCACTTGAGAATGGCTTTTAAATTTTCACAGATAAAAGACCAAATGTATACATTTCACAAATCAGAAAATATAAGCCTCATAAAGATTCTCGAGCTGTAGCTGGATGGCACCAATTAACGCGTTGTAAAAAGGAAGCCAAGTTTTGGGACTGATTTACTGACAAGCATTTGTCCTTTTTACCACATATTAAGTCTTTGAAGACTAAATGCCTGAAGGCACTAGATCTATTAAAAGCTCTGTGTCCAATTCTAAAGTGGGGAGGGATCAAATTACTCTCCTTCATTTGTACAGATCCACTCAATCCGAATTAAAATCTTGATTATGGCTCCATTTACATACCGCCCGGTGGAGCCTGTAAAAGCTCATTTTGAAAACTGCTGGATTCTGTCATCACCAAGGTCTCCGACTTTATTCTCCCTGATCTTTCCTAAACTCCTCCTATTGATAGTATTTATATTGGAAGCTGACAGGCCTTCTCTCAAACTAAACGCCGTATCAAATTGTATGCTGCATTCATACCGCTTCAAATCTATCTTCTAACTTCAGTCCAGACCCTGCATGCCAACTGTATGCCTTTTATCCTCTCACCTGTAGGGATCTGTACAACAATAAAGTCTCTCTCTCTCTTTGTTCCGCCTCTTGGGCACAGGAATTAAACCATTCATTGCTGCTGCCGGCATTGGGCCTGGAAAATATAGCCCCTTCCGGGTTGCTTTCTTTTCTCCTCCTTGGCGTGGTGCGAGGCCGAATGTTGACTTTAACATTAACCACATTTAAAAATCCGAAACTAATGATTTACGAGTATAAACAAAGAATTTGAATTAATTACAGAAATAAATATAATACATACAAATCCTTATGTATTTACAGATGGATCCAAGGATGGTGGCGCGGTGGCTTGTGCGCTACTCGTCATTGGGTCCAAAGCATAGTATATCTTCTACGGCTACCAGCTGGTCTTCTGTACACTACAGCGAAAGTAACGCCATATTGTGAAACCGCTAAATATATAAAATAGAAACACCGTAAATATAAACAATACATCCATCTTTTTGCGACTCTCTATCTTGCCAGCTTCAGGCTATTAAAAATCTTTCTTGCAATCATCCACTTCTTTATTTTCAGGAAATTCTTTGGATTTGTTTTAATGGGCTTGCTACTGGCCAATGCGGCACTCTGTCTTTCATTTGGATTTACCCAGCCACGTTGGCATTTTCTTGGAACACAATGGCTGATATTGCCAAGCACTCAACAAATCTGTGACACCACTTCTTATCCCATACTCTGATTACAAAGCTAGCATTGTGTAACTTACATACGTGATCAAAGTGCAAAAGAAGTCAGGACCACTAGAAGCAGTGTATTAAATGATTACATGCAGTAGAGCCTATAATCAGGACCACGCTTGCATTGGGTTTATCAGTCCAGGATTTTGCAAGAGGTCATCATACTTTACGACGATATCGTATTTAATACACTAGATATATACTTCATGCAGATTACCTATTAAAAGGTGAGGGGATCCTCCGTTTTGCTTCCCTTTATGATGAACAAATCATACGTCAAGCATGTCTTGCTTGACTGTAATTTGAGTATTCCATCACAAGGGATATCTATCAAGTCACAGGCGATGTATGATCTTTTAATAATATCAGTTCTCATTTAGTTATTGCGTTTTTTAAAGAATCTCGTTTCCATTGAATGAATTGTAGAAATGAATAAAGTAAGCATAATTGTGGTAGTTTAATTGGGCAGCTGAGTTGTTGGTGACATATCCTCACAGGGGGTTGAAGCACAACCAAAATTATTGTCCTCCTGGCGGGGTACGTAAGGAGTCCAAAGCAATTCCCGAGACTAAATTTAAATACTTACCGTGGTTTTTAATCGTAGAATATGTGTTATTTGCTTTACATGGCTAATTTGTCCAAAACTTGCTGCGGCTGAAGGGATGGTGTGGAAATCCAGCTGGGGTCCATGCAGGAAGCTTAAATGTATAATAGTCATGGTCCCTAGTATGGTGATCTACCTTCCAGTTGTTTGCGATCTGGCCCATTTTACTCATTGTGTTATCCCCTACCGGTTGCAAAATGTTTTAGATTCAAATTTTAGTTTTGCATATATATCTGTGATAGTAGTTATTTTACTGTCCTTCGTTGGCGATTTTATAACTTCATAAATTGTTGATATATTTATTTTGCTTTAGTCACGATGAAACGGAAATGTGCCGATGTGACTAAAAATCTTAACTCCACTCACTCACTACTTCTCTCTCTATATATATATTGGTTTCGTCGTAGATAATTTCTCAGTTTAGTTGCCTGATTCCATCCTTTCTTCTGCGTAACGTCATACACATTTATCATTAGAGTTGTTTCGTTAGTTAGGAAACGCATCCATCTCAAAGGCTAACCGTATGAAATCAGTCCGAGTTGACGGTTTATAATATACTAAGGCGTGTTGGGTTAATATGGGTGTGCGTTCTCACCGACAACTAACCTATAACGACATGTCGAGATTCAGTTTGTTTGTTTATGTTGTTGTCGCTTTTTAATCTATGTCTGCTTGACTTACTTTCACGATTATTCATATCGTTTTGCTAACATCTTAGGCTTGCTTATGTCATAGCCATAATATTTATAGTGTGATATTACTTATGTTCCATGATTATTTAGTGCACCACACGTTAATAACGCACTCTTTTTCTTAACCAGGTTAGCGATATCGTCGGCTAGCTGTATTCCTAATACACTGTAGCGAACAAACGGTGCCTCACTTGGCCCCATGGTTCCTGTAGTTACGGAAGAAGGGATTTTGTTGTAGACTTCTACATCACCGACTCGAGGATCTTCCACCGCGACGGCGGCGACAACAACTCTGACACATCTACAACCCCGGAAGAAGAAGGTAGTGTGTATTATTAATATTGTACAAACATATAACATTTAAGTTGATCAGCTAGATATTGTTTGCATTATATCTCTGTTATATATTATTATTACAGATAGATGCACTATCTGCGTGACAGAAGGACACCACCACCACCAGAGTTGTTCCCTCAGTTGGTGGTAAGTTTGATTACTTTCTTGTTAATGAAGCGATACTTTAGTTGTAATGATACAGAATGTTGCACGATGAATGATTTGTACTACATTTTCTCCATAGCACGATCCTAAATGTTTCAGATATTAAGAATATCTCTATAACATCGGATTCTACCGCGCTCAATACTACTACTAGTACTATACAACAACTACTACCACTACTACACTACTACCGCTACCACCACCAACGCTACTGCACTACTACGCACTACTACTACTGCTACCCTCCGTTGCATCTACTACCTCTGCAGATCTCTACTCCCTGAGTTTCTTCACGTTTGATAATTATAATTTATCCGGACTACTCCCGCCCACTTCTTTAATGGAAGGTACTGAAGGAATTTAATCAATGTATGCAATGGCCGGATTAGCCTTTGGCGATTTTGTTTTGTATTTACTAGTTTAGGTGACATATTATATCACAAAATACATCGTTTCGATCAAATCACACAATCTTCAAATGGAATAAGTCTTCCCTAACAGTGAGGACACAAAACGTCTTCTAACGTCTAAATTTGATTCAACTGATAACAGTTTTGAACTCAGAGTAAAATTTGCAGGATTATGAAGAAGTTCAAGTTTGATATATGCCGTGAATATTGTTACTGATCCATCGCTGCATATGTATTATGCAGTTGGAGGAATAGTGGCAGTTTCTCTTTGACCTCCAAATCGTCATAGTGGTGGTCATTGGAGTGACGATAATCTGTGTGATGCGTCACATAAGAAGGCGCCGGCGCGAAGCTGCCGAACTCGAAATGAGAGGGGGCATGGTTTTCGATCTTTTCCACGACTCGACTGAACCTCCTCGTTATCCGTTGAGTTTGAATTTGGATGAAGAAATAGATGCCACTCTGGCGGAATTTGTTTTATTTCTTCTCGTTTAAGAGATCGTGCGGGACACCCTCCTGATCCTGGCGGGGATAATTGTTATCTTCGCAAGGCAATTCATAATGAGGGTGTCTCGATAATTAAAGTCTCCTCCACACGAGTGCCCCAAGTGAGTGAATTGACTCCTCCCCGCCACGAAACCATCCCCAGCTACCACCACTTGCACTTCCAGACCCCGCTCAGGTAATGGATCGCCCCCTCCGCCGCAGCCCGCTCGCGTCAGCTGGACCTCCAACCTACGCACCCGGAGAGCCCAAAGATGCGGGGATACCCATCGCGCACTGCTGCTGCGCGCTAAGACCCGTCAGGATCAGGGCAACCCGAAGATTGCAATACTATTGAAATCTTCGTTGTATTATTGTGTTTGTGTGTGTGCGTGTGTGTGATATTATTGCGTGCGTGGAATGTTACTTATCTGTTGTAAATGTGATAAAAAGTAATAAGTTGACTGGCATTATCCTCTTCCATTAGGTAGTAGTCCTTTAACGTATGGGGAAAACAAATTGATGATGCGTGTTTGCACGCTAAACTATATAATACATCAATTTGTTACCTTCCTTACGTTAAAAGGAGAACAACATTCATATCGATTTCATCGCGCTTGTAAATGGAGCTTGTCGTTATAAATAAACAATAGCACAGGTTGAATAATGATAATATATTTCATAATCAGTAAAAATAATGATATAAAATATAATGATTCACATTTGTCTCATGTCCATCATCAAAGAAATATTCTTACAGTCACTCACTATATAAATGACTTACGTTTTACAATGTTTCCCATTAGTTCATGTTAATGTTCTTGTCGTAATATATATGTATAACTAGATCAATGTAATGACGTTTCAATATAGACAATCGGCAGGTTTGCATACTTACAATTATGCCTTGCATATCATTCAGTTTATATACTTTCATGGTCGTTGTATAGAAAGAATGGAATACACATAACACACTTGCCCCATTGTTAATTTGCAATGACAGCACAACACGGCGTCCGCCAGTGTTTATTGTCACAGGTCCCTCTGGAATGTTGATTAACGTAAAGACCAACTCAAGCTCAACTCGACTCTTTGATGATTATGCTGTATTATATAGGTCAGGTCTGCCTTGATACCTCTAACTTGAATTTGGGGTCCATGATGTGAACTCTTCACACAAGATTATATAGATACATGCATCCATAATACAATTGATGGAGTGTAATAATATGTATTATTCCTATAATGATGTCGCTATGAAAGCAGTTCCGAAGTTTGACGACATGCAGCACCCGTGTACCCGAGTGTCACCTATGTCATCCAAATCAGATTAAATATTTACACACAATATAATATATTAATTTAACCAACTTGTTCAGTTATTTCCTTGTAACTTGTAGTTACACATAATAATGTCGTATTTGAGTATTGTTTCACATGAAATTAAGTTCTCAAGTTCAATCCTATATGATTGCTAGTAACAGACAATATGCCATGGAGCGCACGGCGGGTCCCTCATTTGAGTTTTTCTAACTTGAGATAAGCGCTCCACAATGAGGAATTCTTTCACAGAATTCTTCCAACGAGGTTTGAGACGGTGTATATACCTGTTCTTCGCCCTTGTCGCGTTTAAAGTCCTGAATTAATCGAGATATTCCTTCTCAGAAGATGTTGATTTCGAATTCTTAGATAACACGTTCAACACACGATTTCTAAGTCTTTTCCTCTCTGGGCGCACACGTCCACGGGAATTATCGGTAAAAGACATGGGTACACGTCCATTCTGGACATTGTTGAATACTTTGCTTACTTTTGGTAAATAAGAAACGCAGTACTCCATTTCGATGGATTTCCGTTGACTGGAGTTTTATAAGCGGGATGCTGGAATGTAATCCCTCTCCATGACGACGAGAATATGTCGAGGAGGGATTGTTGAAGGTTGCAATGTTTTATAAAGGAGTCAATAACGCGAGGAGTTGAAAGGATACTGCACCGTTTCCCGGAATTAAAATTTGTCTAAAGGGGTTCATTGGTGACCCACAAAATCCTTCTAAATTTTGTAAAATATTCAACAGTTCCGGACACAAACAATGCGCTTTTATGGAGTGCCATGAGACACTCAAAGCGCGCAAAACAACGTATAGATTTCCCGCACGAAATTATTCCCTTCCACAGCAATTCGAATTTGGGGATTAGCCATTACTACGACTGTCAGGTGCGTCAGTTTCGATGAAAGATAAGAACGCGATCCTGATTTCTTCCTCCATATTTAAATGATGGCTGCGGTCGGTGTGGTTTGGGCGGTGGAACCCGTATATATTAGCGGACCTCAGTCGGAATGGGGTACGGCCCGCGACACAACGCCTCCGTTAGTAGGATTCGGTAATCTGCCAGCTGAAGAAGAAGGCAGTGTTTTTAGCAATCGATGAGTTCACAAACACGTAAACACGTGCACACACACACGCACACACGCACGCACACTATGGTTTCAATGAAATTTATTGCACAAACGCTCGCTATCGAAGGAATTACTTGGCATGTAGCAATATTATTGTATTATCATCACGACACATTTATTTAGATGCTATTACGCTTTACAATGATATTTAGTCTCTTACTCACCAAAATCCACCTGGTTTCCGCGAAATGTTCCTCCGTCATAGACTCATCGTCGATACAGTTGCCTATTATCAACGATATTATCTCGTTCACTGGAATTCGATACAAATTATTAGAAGAGTTGCATTCAGCAAAATAGTTGCGGACTATTCTTAGATGATTTACACCAAGATT